>NW_027327010.1:0-24029 GCF_047675955.1 Chlorocebus sabaeus | reverse complement strand
GTCTGGTCTGGTTTGAGCTGGTCTGCTCTGGTTTGATCCGATTTTAGCTGTTCTTGGCCGGTCTGATTCGATTTGATCCGGTCTCATCCGGTCAAACCCGGTTTTAGCCGTTCCAAACCGGTTTTCAGTCGGTCTGGTGTGGTTTGAACAGTTCAAAACCGGTATGAGCCGTTCTGGTACGGTTTCAACTGGTTTGGTCTGGTTTTGAGTCAGCCAAAACCGGCTCAGGCTGGTCAAAAGCGGGTTTCAGCCGTTTCTGGGCCGGTCTGGTCCGGTTTTCTCTGGCTTCAGCTGTTCTGGGCCGGTCTGGTGCAGTTTCATCCGTTGGAGCCGATCTGGTCCAGTTTTATCATGTCTCATCTGGTCAAAACCGGTTTGAGCGGGTCTGGTCTGGTTTTGAGCCGGTCAAAACTGGTTTGATCCAGTCTGGTGTTGTATGAGCCGGTCTGGTCTGGTTTGAGCCGGTCAAAACCTGATTGAGCCGGTTTGACCTGGTTTTACCCTGTCTGAGCCAGTCTGGTTCGGTTTGAGCCGGTTTGAGCCGGTTTGTGCCAGTCTGGTCTAGTATGATCCAGTTTGAGAAGGTCTGGTCCGTTTTGATCCGGTCTAATCTGGTCAAAACCGGTTTGAGCCGGTCTGGTGTGGTTTGAGCGGGTCAAAATAGGTTTGAGCCGGTTTGGCCCGTTTTTAGGCGTTCTGGGCCGTTGTGGTCCCGTTTGATGCGGTTTTTGAGCCGGTCTGGTCAGGTTTGAGCTGGTCAAAACCGGTTTGAGCCGGTCTGGTCTGGTGGTGAGTTGGCCAAAACCGGTTCAGGCTCGTCAAAATCGGTTTGAGCCGGTCTGGGCCGGTCTGGTCCGGTTTGCTCCGGCTTCAGCTGTTCTGGGCCCGTCTGGTGCGGTTTCATCCGGTTGGAGCCGATCTGGTCCGGTTTTATCCTGTATCATCTGGTCAAAGCCGGTTTGAGTGGGTCTGGTGTGGTCTGAGCCGATCAAAACCGGTTTGATCCAGTCTGGTCTGGTTTGAGCCGGTCTGGTCTGGTTTGAGCCAGTCAAAACCTGATTGAGCCGGTTTGGCCCGGTTTTAGCCTGTCTGAGCCGGTCTGGTTCGGTTTGAGCCGGTTTGAGCTGGTTTCTGCCAGTCTGGTCCGGTATGATCCAGTTTCAGAAGGTCTGGTCCGGTTTCATCCGGTCTAATCCAGTCAAAAGCGGTTTGAGCCGGTCTGATCTGGTTTGAGCCGGTCAAAACAGGTTCAACCCAGTCTGGTCTTGTTTGAGCGGGTCAAAATAAGTTTGAGCCGGTTTGGCCTGGTTTTAGGCGGGTCGGGGACGGTGTGGTCCCGTTTGATCCGGTTTGAGCCGGTCTGGTCTGGTTTGAGCCGGTCAAAACAGGTTTGAACCGGTCTGGTCTGGTTTGAGCCGGTCTGGTCTGGTTTGAGCCGTTCAAAACTGGCTCAGGTCGGTCAAAACCGATCTGAGCCAGTCTGGTCTGGTTTGAACCAGTCAAAACCGTTTTGTGACCCAGTTGTAGGCGGTCTAGGCCGGTCTGATCCGGTTTGATCCGATTTTAGCCAGTCTAGGCTGGTCTGATTCGGTTTGATCCGGTCTCATCCGGTCAAAACCGGTTTTAGCTGGTCAAAACGGGTTTGAACCCGGTCTGGTCTGGTTAGAGCCGGTCTGGTCTGGGTTTGAGCTAGTCAAAACTGGTTCGAGCCTTTAAAAATCGGTTTGAGCCAGTTTGGTCTGGTGGAAGCCAGTCAAAACCGATTCGAGCCTGTCTGAGCCAGTCAGGTCTGGTTTGATCCGATCTAATCAGGTCAAAACCGTTTTGAGCCAGTAAAAACACGTTTTAGCCGGTCTGGAGTAGTTTGAGCCGTTCAAAACCGGTTTGGAGCTGGTCAAAACCGGATTGAGCCAGTCAAAACTGGTTTGAACTGGTCTGGACTGGTTTGAGCCGGTCTGGCCCGATTTAAGCCGTTCTGGGCTGGTCTGGTGTGGTTTGATCCGGTTTCAGCCGGTTCTGGGCCTGCCTGGTCGGGTTTGATCCAGTATGAGCCAGGCTGGTCCTGTTTGATCTGGTGTCATCTGGTCAAAAGCGGTTTGAGCCGTTCTGGTCAGGTTTGAGCCGGTCTGGTCTGGTTTGAGCTGGTCAAAACCGGTTTCAGGCCGGTCAAAACCGGTTTGAGCCGGTCTGGTCTGGTATGAGCCTGTCAAAACCGGTTTGTGGCCCGGTTTTAGCCGGTCTGGGTCAGTCTGGTTCGGTTTGATCCGGTTTCACCTGGTCTCGGGCAGTCGAGTCTGGTCTTATCCAGTCAAAACCGCTTTGAGCTGGTCAAAACCGGTTTTGAGCCGGTCTGGTCTCATTTGAGCCGTTCGGGACTGGTTTGAGCCGTTCAAAACCGGCTCAGGTCGGTTCAAAACCAGTTTCAGTCGGTCTGGTCTTGTTTGACCTGGTCAAAACTGGTTCGAGCCGGTCAAAACCATGTGAGCCGTTTTGGTCTGGTTGAAACCAGTCTAAACCGATTCGAGCCTGTCTGAGCCGATCTGGTTCGGTTTGATCCGGTCTAATCAGGTCAAAACCGGTTTGAGCCAGTGAAAACCGGCTTTAGCCGGTCTGGAGTGGTTTTGAGCCGGTCAAAACCGGATTGAGCCAGTCAAAACCGGTTTGAACCGGTCTGGTCCTGTTTGAGCCAGTCAAAACCGCTTTGAGCCTGTCTGGCCCGGTTATTGCCGGTCTGGGCCGGTGTAGTCCGGTTTGATCCGGTTTCAGCCGGTCTGGGCCTGTCTGGTCCGGTTTGATCCGGTGTGAGCCGATCTGGTCTGGTGTGATCCGGTGTCATCCGGTCAAAACCGGTTTGAGCCGGTCTTGTCCAGTTTGAGCCAGTCTGGTCTGGTTTGAGCCGGTCAAACCCGGTTTCAGCAGGTCTGGTCTGGTTTGAGCCAGTACAAACCGGTTTGTGGCCCGGTTTTAGCCGGTCTGGGCCGGTCTGGTCTGGTCTGATCTGGTTTCAGCTGGTCTGGGCCGGTCGAGTCCAGTTTGATCTGGTCAAAACCGCTTTTAGCCGGTCAAAACCGGTTTGAGTCGGTATGGTCTGGTTTGAGCCGGTCAAAACCGGTTTGTGGCCCGGATTTAGCCAGTTCCGCCCGGTCTGGTCCGGTTTGTTCCAGCTTCAGTTGTTTTGGGCCGGTCTGGTGCGGTTTCATCCAGTTTGAGCCGGTCTGGTCCGGTTTTATCCTGTCTCATGCGGTCAAAACCGGTTTGAGCCGGTCTGTTCTGGTTTGAGCTGGTCAAAACCGGTTTGAGCCAGTCTGGTCTGGTTTGAGCCGGTCTGGTCTGGTTTGAGCCAGTGGAAATCTGATTGTGCCAGTTTGGCACGGTTTTAGCCTGTCTGGGCTGTTCTGGTTCGTTTTGAGCTGGTTTGAGCCCGTTTGTGCCGGTCTGGTCTGGTATGATCCGGTTTGAGAAGGTCTTGTCCGGTTTGATCCGGTTTTAGCCTGTCTGGGCCCGTGTGATTCGGTTTGATCTGGTCTCATCCGGTCAAAACCGGTTTTAGCCAGTCAAAACCGGTTTCAGCCGGTCTGGTGTGGTTTGAGCAGCTGAAAACCGATTTGAGCCTCTTAAAACGGGTTTGAGCCGGTCTGGCCTGGTTTGAGCCGGTCTGGTCTGGTTTGAGCTGGTCAAAACCGGTTTGAGCCGGTCAAAACGGGTTTTTAGACAGTCTGGTCCGGTTTGAGTCCGGTTTGAGGCGGTCAACACCGGTTTGATCCATCCTGGTCCTGTTTGAGTCTGGTTTGAGCCGATCTGCTCCGGTTTGAGCCGGTCAAAACCGGTTTGAGTCGTTCTGGTCCGTATTGAGTGGATCAAAACCGGTTTGAGATGGTGTAAGAGCCAGTCCGGTCCGGTTTGATCCAGTTTACGCTGGTCTGGTCCGTTTTGATCTGGTTGAGCCAGTCTGGTTTGGTTTGAGCTGGTCAAAACTGGTCTGAGCCAGGCTGGTCCTGTTTTAGCTGGTCTGTTCGGGGTTGACCCGGTCCAAACCGGTTTCAGCCGGTCTCGTCCGGTTTCAGCCGGTCTGTTCGGGTTTGAGCCGGTGAAAACCGGTTTGAGCCGGTCTTGTCTTCTTTGAGTCTGGTTTGAGCCGGTCAAAATCGGTGTGTGCTGCTGTGGTCCAATTTGAGTTGGTCCAAACCAGTTTGAGCCGGTCTATTCCGGTTTGAGACCGGTTTGAACGGGTCTGCTCCGGGTTTAGCCGGTCTGGTACGGTTTGAGCAGTTAAAAACCAGTTTGAGCCAGTCTGCTCCGATTTCAGATGGTCTGGTCGGGTTTGAGCCAATGAAAACTGGTTTGAGCCAGTCTGGTCCGTTTTGATCCGGTTTCGGCAGTTCTGGTCCGGTTTGATCCGGTTTGAGCCGGTCTGGTCCGCTTTCTTCTGGTTGAGCCAGTCTGGTCTGGTTTGAGCCGGTCCAAACCGGTTGGAGCCGCTCTCGTCCTCTTTCAACCGGACTGGTCGGGTTTGAGCCAGTCAAAACGGGTTTGAGACGGTCTGGACCGGTTTGAGTCCGGTTTGAGCCCGTCTAAACCGGTTTGAGCTGGTCTGGTCCGGTTTGAGTCCGGTTTGAGCCGGACAACACCAGTTTGAGACGGTCTGGTCAGGTTTGAGTGCGGTTTGAGCCGGTCATAACCGGTTAGAGCCGGTCCAGTGCGCTTTGAGCCGGTCAAAACGGATTTGAGCCGGTCTGGTCCGGTTTTAGCCGGTCTGGACGGGTTTGAGTTGGTCAAAACCGGTTTGAGGCGGTCTCGTCCTGTTTCAGCTGATCTGGTCGGGTTTGAACTGGTCAAAACCGGTTTGAGCCGGTGAGGTCCTGTTTGAGTCTGGTGTGAGCTGGTCAGATTCGGTTTGTGCTGCTCTGGTCCGATTTGAGCCGGTCAAAACCGGTTTGAGCCGGTCTGGGCCGGTTTGATCCGGTTTAAGCCGGTCTTGTCCGGCTTGATTCGTTTGAGCAGGTATGGTCTGGTTTGAGCCGTTCAAAACCGGTTTGAGCCGGTCTGGTCCGGTTTGAGTCCGGTTTGAGCTGGTCAACACCGGTTTGAGCCGTTCTGGTCCAGTTTGAGACAGGTTTGAGCCGGTCAACACCGGTTTGATCCGTTCTTGTCCGTTTTGAGTCCAGTTTGAGACGGTCTGGTCTGGTTTGAGACAGTCAAAACCGGTTTGAGCCGTTCTGGTCCGTATTGAGCAGATCAAAACCGGTTTGAGACGATCTAATAGCTGCTCTGGTCTGGTTTGATCCAGTTTTAGCCGGTCTGGTCCAGTTTGATCCGGTTGAGCCGGTCTGGTTCGCTTTGAGCCGGTCAAAGTTGGTCTGAGCCAGTCTGGTCCAGTTTTAGCCGGTCTGGTCGGGGTTGACCCAGTCAAAACCGGTTTGAGCCAGTCTGGTCCTGTTTGAGTCTGGTTTGAGCTGGTCAAAATCGGTTTGTGCTGCTCTGGTCCGATTTGAGCCGGTCAAAACCGGTTGGAGCTGGTCTATTCCGGTTTGAGTCCGGTTTGAATGGGTTTGGTCCGGTTTTAGCCGGTCTGGTAGGGTTTGAGCCGGTCAAAATCCGTTTGAGCCTGTCTGTTCCGGTTTCAGACGGTCTGGTCGGGTTTGAGCCGGTCAAAACCGGTTTGTGCCGGTCTGGTCCGATTTGACCCGGTCAAAACCGGTTTGAGGCGGTCTCGTCCCATTTCAGCCGGTCCTATCAGGTTTGAGCCGGTTAAAACCGGTTTGAGCTGGTCTGGTCCGTTTTGATCCGGTTTAAGCCAGTCTGGTCCGGTTTGATCCGGTTGAACTGGTGTGGTCTGGTTTTAGCCGGTCAAAACCGGTTTGAGCCACTCTGGTCCAGTTTGAGTTCGGTTTGAGCCGGTCAACACTAGTTTGAGACAATCTGGTTTGAGTCCCGTTTGAGCAGGTCATAACCAGTTTGAACCGGTCTTGTCTGCTTTGAGCCGTTCAAAACCGGATTGAGCAGGTCTGGTCTGGTTTGATCTGGTTTGAGCCTGTCTGGTCCATTTTGAGCCGGTGAAACCCAGTTTGAATCGGTCTGCTCTTGTTTGAGCTGGTCAAAACCGTTTTCAGCCGGTCTGTTCCGGTTTGAGTCCGGTTTGAGACGGTCTGGTCCGGTTTGAGCTGGTTTGAGCTTGTCTGGTCCGGTTTGAGTCCGGTTTGAGCTGGTCAAATCCGGTTTGAGCCGGTATGGTCCATATTGAGCCGGTCAAAACCAGTTTGATCCGCCTTAAACCGATCTGATCCGATTTGAGCCGATTGAGCCTGTCTGGTCTGGTTTGAGCTGGTCAAAACCAGTTTGATCCGGTCTAGTCCAGTTTCAGTCCAGTTTGAGCCGGTCTGGTCCAGTTTCAGTCCGGTTTGAACCGGTGAAAACCGGATTGAGCCGATCTGGTCCGGATTACTCCGGTTTGAGCCGGTCTGGCCTGGTTTGAGCCGGTCAAAACCGGTTTTAGCTAGTCTGGTCCGGTTTGAGTCCGGTTTGAGCCGGTCAACACCGGTTTGAGCCGGTATAGTCCGGTTTGAGTCCGGATTGAACCGGTCAACACTGGCTTGAGCCGGTCTGCTCCGGTTTGAGTCCGGTTTGAGACGGTCCAAACCGGTTTGAGCTAGTCTAAGGGCCGGTCTGGTATGGTTTGATACGGTTTAAGCGAGTCTGGTCTGGTTTGAGCCGGTCAAACCCGGTTTGAGCCGATCTGGTCCGGTTTGATCCCCTGAGTGTGCAATCCCCTGAGTGAGCACTCTCCTGAGTGGGCACTCGACTTTGTGAGCGCCTCCCTGAGTGTGCACACCCCTGAGTGTGCACTCGTCTGAGTGAGGACTCCCCTGAGTGTGTTCTCCCCTGAATGAGCACTCCCCTGAGTGTGCACTCCTCTGAGTTCGCACTCTCCTGAGTGAGGACTCCCCTGAGTGTGCACTCCCCTGAGTTTGTGCTACCCTGAGATTTCACTCCCCTGAGTTCACACTTTTTGAGTGAGGACTCCCCTGAGCGTGCACTCCCCTGAGTGTATGCTCACCTGAGTGTGCACTCCGCTGAATGTGCGCTCCCCGGAGTGAGCACTCCCCTATGTGTGCACTCCCATGAGTGTGCGCTGCCCTGAGTGTGCTCTCCCCAGTGTGTGCGCACCCCTGAGTGAGCTCTCCCCTGAGTGCGAACTCCCCTGAGTGTGCACTCGCCTGGGTGAGGACACCCCTGTGTGTGCCCTCCCCTGAGTGTGAACTCACCTGAGTGTGGACTCCCCTGAGTGTGCACTCCACTGATTGAACACTCCCCTGAGTTTACACTCCCCTGAGTTTGCGCTCCCTTGAGATTGCGCTACCCTGAGTGAGCGCTCCCCTAAGTGCGCGCTCCCCTGAGTGTGAACTCTCCTGACTGAAGACACCCCTGAGTGTGCACTCCCCTGAGTGTGAACTCGCCTGAGTGAGGCTCCACTGAGTCTGCACTCCCCTGAGTGAGCGATCCCCTGAGGGGGCACACACTTGAGTGATGACTCTTTTGCGTGAGCCCTCCCCTGAGTGTGCACTCTTCTGAGTTCACACTCTCCTGAGTGAGGACTTCCCTGAGGGTGCACTCCCCTGAGTGTTCCCTCCACAGGGTGTGCACTCCCCTCAGTGTGTGCTCCCCTGAGTGTGCACTCTGCTGAGTAAGTGCTCCCCTGAGTGCGCACTCCCATGAGTGTGGACTCGCCTGGGTGAAGAGACCCCTGAGTGTGCACTCCCCTGAGTGTTCGCTCCCCAGGGTGTGCACTCCCCTGAGTAAATGCTCTCCTGAGTGTGCACTCCTCTGAGTTTGCACTCTTCTGAATGAGGACTCCCCTGAATGTGCTCTCCCCTGAGTGTGCACTCCCCTGAGTGTACACTCCCCTGAGTGTGCACTCCCCTGATTGAGGACTCCACTAAGTGCGCACTATCCTGAGTGTGCACTCACAAGGGTGAGCGCTCTCCTGAGTGTGCACTCGGCTGTGTGAGGACTCCCCTGAGTGTGCACTCCCCTGAGTGTGCGCTCACTTTAGTGGAAACTCCCCAGTGTGAGCGCTCCCCTGAGTGTGCACTCCCCTGAATGTGCACTCGCCTGAGTGAAGACTCCCCTTCGTGTGCAGTCCCCTGAATGAGCACTCCACTGAGTGTGCACTCCTCTGAGTTTGTACTCTCCTGAGTGAGGACTCCCCTGAGTGTGCACTCCCCTGAGTTTGCGCTCCCTTGAGTGTGCGCTCCCCTGAGTGTGCACTCCCCTGAGTGAGTGCTCCCCTGAGTGCACACTACCCTGAGTGAGCGCTCCCCTGAGTGAGGACTCTCCTGAATGTGCACTCGCCTGAGTGAGGACTCCCCTGAGTGTGCACTCCCCTGAGTGTGCACTCCCCTGAGTTCGCACTCTACTGAGTGAGGTCTACCCTGTGTGTGCACTCCTCTGAGTTCACCCTCTCCTGAGTGAGTACTCCCCTGAGTGTGCCCTCTCCTGAGTGTGCGTTCCTCTGAGATTGCGCTCCCCTGAGTGTGCGCTCCCCTGAGTGAGCACTTCCCTGAGTGCAAACTCCCCTGAGTGTGCACTCCCCTCGGTGAGGACACCCCTGAGTGTGCACTCCCGTGAGTGTGAAATCGCCTGAGTGAGGACTCCCCTGAGTGTGCACTCCACTGAATGAGCACATCGCTGAGTGTACACTCCCCTGAGTGTGCTCTCCCCTGAGTGTTCGCTCCTCTAGGTGCGCACTCCCCTGTGTGTGAACTCGCCTGGGTGAAGACACCCCTGAGTGTGAACTCCCCTGAGTGTGAACTCGCCATAGTGAGGCTCCCCTGAGTGTGCCCTCCCCTGAGTGTGCACTCTCCTGAGTGTGTGCTCCCCTGAGTGTGCGCTCCCCTGAGTGAGCGCTCCCCAGTGTGTGCACACCCTGAGTGTGCACTTGCCTGAGTGAGGACTCCACTGAGTGCACACTATGCTGAATGTGCACTCCCCTGAGTGAGCGCTCCCCTGAGTGTTCACTGCTTTGAGCCGGTCTGGCCCGGTTTGATTCTGGTTTGAGCCGGTCAACAATGGTTTGAGCCACTCTGCTCCGGTTTGAGTCCAGTTTCAGCCGGTCAAAACTGGTTTGTGCTGGTCTGGTCCGATTTGAGCCGGTCAAAACAGGTTTGAGTTGGTCTAAGAGCCGGTCTGGTCCAGTTTGATCAGGTTTGAGCCTGTCTGGTCCGGTTTCAGGAGGTCAAATCCGGTTTGAGCCGTTCTGTTCTGGTTTGAGTCCGGTTTGAGCCAGTCAAAATCGGTTTGAGCCAGTCTGGCCCGGTTTGAGCTGGTCAAATCCTGTTTGAGACTGTCTGGTCCGGTTTGTGCCGGTTTGAGCCGGTCTGGTCCGGTTTTAGCCGGTCTGGACGGGTTTCAGTCGGTCAAAAGCGGTTTGAGGCGGTCTCATCCAGTTTCAGCCAGTCTGGTCGGGTTTGAGCTGGTCAAAACCGGTTTGAGCCAGTGTGGTCCTGTTTGAGTCTGGTTTGAGCTGGTCAAATTCGGTTTGTGCTGCTCTGGTCCGATTTGAGCCGGTCACAAACGGTTTGAGCCGGTCTGGTCTGGTTTGTGACGGTTATAACCGGTTTATACGATTTAAGCCGGTCTGGTCCGGTTTGATACTGTTGAGCCGGTCTGGTCTGGTTTGAGATGGTCAAACGTGGTTTGAGCCGTTCTTCTCCTGTTTGAGTCCTATTTGAGCCGTTTAAAACCGGTTTGACCCGGTCTGGTCCTGTTTGAGTCCGGTTTGAGCCAATCAAAACCGGATTGAGGCTGTCTGGACCGGTTTGCGCTGGTCAAAAGCGGTTTGTGACCGGTTTGAGCCCGTCTGGTCCGGTTTGAGCTGGTCTGGTCCGGTTTGATCCGTTTGAGGCGGTATGATCTGGTTTGAGTCGGTTAAAACCAATTTGAGCCGGTCGGGTCCGGTTTGAGTCTGGTTTGAGCCAGTCTAAACCGGTTTCAGCCGGTCTGGTCCGGTTTGAGTGCGGTTTGAGCCGGACAACACCAGTTTGAGACTGTCTGGTCCGGTTTCAGTGCGGTTTGAGCCAGTCATAACTGGTTAGAGCTGGTCTAGTCTGCTTTGAGCCGGTCAAAACAGATTTGAGCCGGTCTGGTCCTGTTTTAGCTGGCCCAGACAGGTTTGATTTGGTCAAAACCGGTTTGAGGCGGTCTCATCCAGTTTCAGCCCATCTGGTCGGGTTTGAGCCGGTCAAAACCGGTTTGAGCCGGTGTGGTCCTGTTTGAGTCTGGTTTGAACTGGTCAAATTCGGTTTGTGCTGCTCTCATCCGATTTGAGCCGGTCAAAACTGGTTTGAGGCTGTCTGGTCCGGTTTCATCCGGTTTAAGCCGGTCTGCTCCGATTTGATTCATTTGAGCAGGTATGGTCTGGTTTGAGCCGTTCAAAACCGGTTTGAGCCTGTCTGGTCTGGTTTCAGTCCAGTTTGAGCCGGTTTGGTCCTTTCCGGTTTGAGCTGATCAAAACCGATTTGAGCCAGTCTAGTCCGGTTTGAGTCCGGTTTGAGCCGGTCTGGTACATTTTGCATCCGGTTTGAGCTGGTCAAAACAGGTTTGAGCTGGTCTGGTCCGGTTTGTGCCGGTCAAAACCGGTTTGAGTCCGTTTGGAGCTTGACAAAACCGGTTTGAGCCGATCTGGTACGATTTGTGCCGCTAAAATCCGATTTGAGCCAGTCCAATACGGTCAACACCGGTTTGAGCCGGTCTGCTCCGGTTTGAGTCTGGTTTGAGACGGTCCAAACCGGTTTGAGCCGGTCTAAGAGCCGGTCTGGTACGGTTTGATCCGGTTTAAGCGCGTCTGGTCCGGTTTGAGCCTTTCAAACCCGGTTTGAGCCGATCTGGTCCGGTTTGATCCCCTGAGTGTGCACTCCCCTGGGTGAGCGCTCACCTGAGTGGGCACTCCCCTTTGTGAGTGCCTCCCTGAGTGTGCACACCCCTGAGAGTGCACTCGTCTGAGTGAGGACAACCCTGAGTGTGTTCTCCCCTGAATGAGCACTCCCTTGAGTGTGCACTCCTCTGAGTTCGCACTTTCCTGAGTGAGGACTCCCCTGAGTGTGCACTCCCCTGAGTGTGTGCTACCCTGTGTTTTCGCTGCCCTGAGTTCGCACTCTTTTGAGGGAGGACGCCCCTGAGTGTGCACTCCCCTGCGTGTATGATCACCTGAGTGTGCACTCCACTGAATGTGCGCTCCCCTGAGTGAGCACTCCCCTGTGTGTGCATTCCCATGAGTGTGCGCTCTGCTGAGTGTGCTCTCCCCAGTGTGTGCGCTCCCCTGAGTGAGCCCTCCCCTGAGTGTGCACTCCTCTGAGTTCACACTCTCCTGAGTGTGCACTCCCCTGAGTGAGCACTCCCCTGAGTGTGCACTCCCCTGAGTGAGCACTCCCCTGAGTGCGCACTCCCCTGAGTGTGCACTCGCCTGGGTGAAGACACCCCTGACTGTGCACTCCCCTGAGTGTTCACTCTTCAGGTTGTGCACTCCCCTGAGTGTGCGCTCCCCTGAGTGTTCACTCCCCTGAGTGAGCCCTCCCCTGAGTGCGCACTCCCCTAAGTGCGCACTCGCCTGGGTGAAGACACCACTGAGTGTGCACTCCGCTGAGTGTGCACTCCCCTGAGTGTTCCCTCCCCAGGGTGTGCACTCCCCTCAGTGTGTGCTCCCCTGAGTTTGCACTCCACTGAGTGAGCGTTCCCCTGAGTGTTCGCTCCCCAGGGTGTGCACTCCCCTGAGTGAGCGCTCTCCTGTGTGTGCACTCCTCTGAGTTTGCACTCTCCTGAGTGAGGACTCCCCTGAGTGTGCCCTCCCCTGAGTGTGCGCTCCCCTGAGTGTGCACTCCCCTGAGTGTGGACTCCACTGAGTGCGCACTATCCTGAGTGTGCACTCCCATGAGTGAGCACTCTCCTGAGTGTGCACTCGCCTGTGTGAGGACTCCCCTGAGTGTGCGCTCACTTTAGTGGAAACTCCCCAGTGTGAGTGCTCCCCTGAGTGTGCACTCCCCTGAATGTGCACTCGCCTGAGTGAAGACTTCCCTTCATGTGCAGTCCCTGAATGAGCACTCCGCTGAGTGTGCACTCCTCTGAGTTTGTACTCTCCTGAGTGAGGACTCCCCTGAGTGTGCACTCCCCTGAGTTTGCGCTCCCTTGAGTGTGCGCTCCCCTGAGTGTGCACTCACCTGAGTGAGCGCTCCCCTGAGTGCGCACTACCCTGTGTGAGCGTTCCCCTGAGTGAGGACTCTCCTGAATGTGCACACGCCTGAGTGAGGACTCCCCTGAGTGTGCACTCCCCTGAGTGAGCACTCCCCTGAGTTCGCACTCTCCTGAGTGAGGTCTACCCTGTGTGTGCACTCCTCTGTGTTCGCACTGTCGTGAGTTAGGACTCCCCTGAGTGTGCCCTCTCCTGAGTGTGCGCTCCCCAGAGATTGTGCTCCCCTGAGTGTGCGCTCCCCTGAGTGAGCACTTCCCTGAGTGCGAACTCCCCTGAGTGTGCACTCCCCTGGGTGAGGACACCCCTGAGTGTGCACTCCCCTGAGTGTGAAATCGCCAGAGTGAGGACTCCCCTGAGTGTGCACTCCACTGAATGAGCACATCGCTGAGTGTACACTCCCCTGAGTGTGCTCTCCCCTGAGTGTGCACTCCCCTGAGTGTGCGCTCCTCTAAGTGCGCGCTCCCCTGTGTGTGAACTCGCCTGGGTGATGACACCCCTGAGTGTGACCTCCCCTGTGTGTGAACTTGCCTAAGTGAGGCTCCTCTGAGTGTGCCCTCCCCTGAGTGTGCACTCTCCTGAGTGTGTGCTCCCCTGAGTGTGCACTCCCCTGAGTGGGTGCTCCCCAGTGTGTGGACTCCCTGAGTGTGCACTCGCCTGAGTGAGGACTCCACTGAGTGCACACTATGCTGAGTGTGCACTCCCCTGTGTGAGCACTCCCTTGAGTGTGCACTGCTTTGAGCCAGTCTGGTCCGGTTTGATTCCGGTTTGAGCCGGTCAACAATGGTTTGAGCCAGTCTGCTCCGGTTTGAGTCCAGTTTCAGCCGGTCAAAACCGGTTTGTGCCAGTCTGGTCCGATTTGAGCCGGTCAACCCCGGTTTGAGCTGGTCTGGTCCGGTTTGATCCGGTTAAAGCCAGTCTGGTTCCTGTTTGATCCGGTAGAGTAGGTCTGGGCTTTTGTGAGCTGGTCAAAACCGGTTTCAGCCGGTCTGGTCCGGTTTGATCCGGTTTGAGCCTGTCTGGTCCGGTTTGAGACGTTCTGGTCTGGTTTGAGTCTGGTTCGAGCCGGATAACACCGCTTTGAGCCCGTCTGATCCGGTTTGAGCCAGTCAAGACCAGTTTGAGCTGATCTGGTCCAGTTGGAGTCCCGTTTGAGACGGTCTGGTCTGGTTTGGGCTGGTCAAAACCGGTTTGAGCCGTTCTGGTCCGTATTGAGTGGATCAAAACCGGTTTGAGACGGTCTAAGAGCCAGTCTGTTCAGGTTTGATCCAGTTTAAGCTGGTCTGGTACGGTTTGATATGGTTGAGCCAGTCTGGTTCTGTTTGAGCCGGTCAAAACTGGTCTGAGCCAGTCTGGTCCGGTTTTAGCCAGTCTGGTCGGGGTTGACCCAGTAAAAACCGGATTCAGCCGGTCTCGTCTGGTTTCAGCCGGTCTGGTCGGGTTTGAGCAGGTGAAAACCGGTTTGAGCCGGTCTGGTCCTGCTTGAGTCTGCTTTGAGCCGGTCAAAATCGGTTTGTGCTGCTCTGGTCCGATTTGAGCCGGTCAAAACTGGTTTGAGCCGGTCTATTCTAGTTTGAGTCCGGTTTGAACGGGTTTGGTCCGGTTTTAGCCGGTCTGGTAGGGTTTGAGCCGGTCAAAACGGATTTGAGCCTGTCTGGTCCGGTTTCAGATGGTCTGGTCGGGTTTGAGCCGGTCAAAACCAGTTTGTGCCGGTCGGGTCCGGTTTGAGTCCAGTTTGAGCCGGTCAAAACTGGTTTGAGCTGGTCTGGTCCCGTTTGATCCAGTTTGAGCGGTTCTGGTCCAGTTTGACCCGGTTTCAGACGGTCTGGTCCGCTTTGATCTGGTTGAGCCAGTCTGGTCTTGTTCGAGCCGGTCCAAACCGGTTTGAGTCAGTCTCGTCTGGTTTCAGCCGGTCTGGTCTGGTTTTAGCCGGTCAAAACGGGTTTGAGACGGTCTGGTCCGGTTTGAGTCCGGTTTTAGCCGGTCAAAACCGGTTTGAGCCGGTCTGGTCCTGTTTTAGTCTTGTTTGAGCCAGACAACACCAGTTAGAGACGGTCTGGTCCGGTTTGAGTGCGGTTTGAGCTGGTCATAACCAGTTAGAGCCGGTGTAGTCCGCTTTGAGTTGGTCAAAACCGGTTTTAGCCAGTCTGGTCCGGTTTTAGCCGGTCTGGACGGGTTTGAGTCAGTCAAAACCGGTTTGAGGCGGTCTCGTCCAGTTTCAGCTGGTCTGGTTGGGTTTGAGCCGTTCAAAACCGTTTTGAGCCGGTGTGGTCCTGTTTGAGTCTGGTTTGAGCTGGTCAAATTCGGTTTGTGCTGCTCTGGTCCGATTTGAGCCGATCAAAACTGGTTTGAGCCGGTCTGGTCCAGTTTGATCAGGTTTGAACCGGTCTCGTCTGGTTTGATTCGGTTGAGATGGTCTGGTCTGATTTGAGCCGTTCAAAACTGGTTTGAGCCGGTCTGGTCCTGATTGAGTCTGGTATGAGCTGGTCAAAACCGGTTTGAGCCGGTCTGGTCCAGTTTGTGTCGGGTCCAGTTTGAGTCTGGTCCTGTTTGAGCCATTCTGGTCCGGTTTGAATCTGGTTCGAGCCTGTCAACACCGGTTTGAGCTGGTCTGGTTCGGTTTGAGTCCGGTTTGAGCCGGTCAACATCGGTTTGAGCCGGTCTGGTCCAGTGTAAGTCCTATTTGAGCCAGTTGAAACCGGTTGGAGCCGGTCTGGTCCGGTTTGAGCTGGTCTAAGGGTCGTTCTGGTCCGGTATGATTTGGTTTGAGCCGGTCTGGTGCAGTTTGAGCTAGTCTGAACCGGTTTGAGCTGTTCTGGTCCAGGTTGAGTCCGGTTTGAGCCAGTCAAACCCTGTTTGAGCCAGTCTGGTTCGGTTTAAGCCAGTCTGGTCGGGTTTGAGCCGGTCAACCCTCGTTTGAGCCAGTCTGGTCTGGTTTGATCCGGTTAAGGCTGGTCTGGTCCGGTTTGAATCCGGTTTGAGCAGGTCTGGTCCGGTTTGAGCCTGTTTGAGCCTGTCTGGTCCGGTTCGATCCGATTTGAGATGGTCTGGCCCGGTTTGAGCCGGTCTGGTCCGGTTTAAGCTGGTCAAAACCGGTTGGAGATGGTCTGGTCCGTTTTGACCCGGTTTGAGCGTGTCTGGTCCGGTTTGAGTCGTTCTGGTCCGGTTTGAGTCTGGTTCGAGCCAATCAACACTGGTGTGAGCCGGTCTGGTCCTGTTTGAGTCAGGTTTGAGCCGGTCAACACTAGTTTGAGCCGGTCTGGTCCGGTTTGAGTCCGATTTGAGCTGGTCAAAACCGGTTGGAGCCGGTCTGGTCCGGTTTGAGCCGGTCTAAGAGCCGGTCTGCTATGGTTTGATTCGGTTTGACCCGGTCTGGGCCAGTTTGAGCCAGTCTAACCCGGTTTGAGGCGTTCTGGTCCCGTTTGAGTCCAGTTTGAGCCGGTCAAACCCTGTTTGAGCCAGTCTGGTCTGGTTTAAGCCAGTCTGGTCGGGTTTCAGCCGGTCAACCCTGGTTTGAGCCGGTCTGGTTCAGTTTGATCCGATTAAAGCCGGTCAGGTCCGGTTTGATCCGGTAGCGCCGGTCTGGGATTTTGTGAGCTGGTCAAAACCGGTTTGAGCCGGTCTGGTCCGGTTTGATCCTGTTTGATGAGGTCTGGTTCGATTTGAGCTGGTCAAAAAAGTTTTCAGCTGGTCTGGTCTGGTTTAATTCCGGTTTTAGCTGGTCTGGTCCGGTTTGAGCCTGTTTGAGCCTGTCTGGTCCGTTTTGATCCGATTTGAGCCGGACTGGTCCGATTTCATCTGGTCCAAACCGGTTTGAGCCGGTCTGGTCCGTTTTGATCCGGTTTGAGCCTGTCTGGTCCGGTTTGAGACGTTCTGGTCCGTTTTGATCCGGTTTGAGACTGTCTGGTCCGGTTTGAGACGTTCTGGTCCGGTTTGAGTCTGGTTCGAGCCGGACAACACCGGTTTGAGCCTGTATGGTCCGGTTTGAGTCCGGTTTGAGCTGGTCAACACCAGTTTGAGCCGATCTGGTCCGGTTGGAGTCCCGTTTGAGACGGTCTGGTCCGGTTTGAGCCGGTCAAAACCGGTTTGAGCCGTTCTGGTCCGTATTGAACTGATCAAAACTGGTTTGAGACGCTCTAGGAGCCGGTCCGGTCTGCTGTGATCCGGTTTAAGACGGTCTGGTCCGGTTTGATCCTGTTTAGCCAGTCTGGTTCAGTTTGAGCTGGTCAAAACTGGTCTGAGACAGTCTGGTCCGGTTTTAGACGGTCTGGTCGGGGTTGACCCGGTCCAAACCGGTTTCCGCCGGTCTCGTCCGGTTTCAGCCGGTCTGGTTGGGTTTGAGCAGGTGAAAACCGGTTTGAGCCGGTCTGGTCCTGCTTGAGTCTGGTTTGAGCCGGTCAAAACCGGTTTGTGCTACTCTGGACCGATTTGAGCTGGTCAAAACCGGTTTGAGCCGGTCTATTCCGGTTTGAGTCCGGTTGAACGGGTCTGGTCCGGTTTTAGCCGGTCTGGTAGGGTTTGAGCCGGTCAAAACCGGTTCGAGCCTGTCTGGTCCGGTTTCAGATTGTCTGGTCGGGTTTGAGCCGGTCAAAACCGGTTAGAGGCGGTCTCGTCCCAATTCAGCTGGTCTGGTCGAGTTTGAGCCGGTGAAAACTGGTTGGAGCCGGTCTGGTCCGGTTTGATCCAGTTTCAGCAGTTCTGGTCCGGTTTGATCTGGTTTGAGCCGGTCTGTTTTGCTTTGATCTGGTTGAGCCAGTCTTGTCTGGTTTGAGCCGGTCCAAAGCGGTTTGAGCCGGTCTCGTCCAGTTTCAGCCGGTCTGGTCGGGTTTGAGCCGGTCAAAATGGGTTTGAAGCGGTCTGGTCCGGTTTGAGTCCGGTTTGAGCCAGTCAGAACCGGTTTGAGTCGGTCTGCTCTGGTTTGAGTCCAGTTTGAGCCGGACAACAACAGTTTGAGAGGGTCTGGTCCGGTTTGAGTGTGGTTTGAGCCGGTCATAACCGGTTAGAGCCGGTCTAGTCCGCTTTGAGCCAGTCAAAACCGGTTTGAGCCAGTCTGGTCCGGTTTTAGCCGGTCTGGACGGGTTTGAGTCGGTCAAAACCGGTTTGAGGCGGTCTCGTCCAGTTTCAGCCGTTCTGGTCGGGTTTGAGCCGGTCAAAACCGGTTTGAGCCGGTGTGGTCCTGTTTGAGTCTGGTTTAAGCTGGTCAAATTCGGTTTGTGTTGCTCTCGTCCGATTTGAGCCGGTCAAAACCGGTTTGAGCTGGTCTGGTCCCGTTTGATCCGGTTTAACCCGGTCTGGTCCAGTTTGATTCGTTTGAGCTGGTATTGTCTGGTTTGAGCCGTTCAAAACCGGTATGAGCCGGTCTGGTCTGGATTGAGTCCGGTTTGAGCCGGTCAACACCTCTTTGAGCCGGTCTGGTCGAGTTTGAGTCAGGTTTGAGCCGGTCAACACCGGTTTGATCCATTCTGCTCTGGTTTGAGTCTGGTTTGAGCCGATCTTGTCTGGTTTGAGGCAGTCAAAACATGTTTTAGCTGGTCTAAGAGCCTGTCTGGTCCTTTTTGATCCTGTTTGAGGCTCTCTGCTTCGGTTTGAGCCAGTCAAACCCTGTTTAAGCCAGTCTGGTCCGGTTTGTCCCAGTGTGAGCCGGTCTGGTCCGATTTGATCCGGCTGGGCCGGTCTGTTCTGGTTTGAGCCAGTCAAAACCGGTTTGAGCCGGTCTGGTCCGTTTTGATCCCCTGAGTGTGCAATCCCCTGAGTGAGCGCTCACCTGAGTGGGCACTCCACTTTGTGAGCGCCTCCCTGAGTGTGCACTCCCCTGAGTGAGCACTCCCCTGAGTGTGTACTCCCCTGAATGAGCACTCCCCTGAGTGTGCACTCCTCTGAGTTCGCACTCTCCTGAGTGAGGACTCCCCTGGGTGTGCACTCCCCTGAGTGTGTGCTACCCTGAGATTTCGCTCCCCTGAGTTTGCACTCTTTTGAGTGAGCACTCCCCTGTGTGTGCACTCCCATGAGTGTGCGCTCCACTGTGTGTGCTCTCCCCAGTGTGTTCGCTGCCCTGAGTGAGCGCTCCCCTGAGTGCAAACTCCCCTGAGTGTGCACTCGCTTGGGTGAGGACTCCCCTGAGTGTGCACTCCCCTGATTGTGAACTCGCCTGAGTTTGGACTTCCCTGAGTGTGCACTCCACTGATTGAGCACTCCCCTAAATTTACACTCCCCTGAGTTTGCGCTCCCTTGAGATTGCACTACCCTGAGTGTGAACTCCCCTGAGTGAGTGCTCCCCTGAGTGCGCACTAACCTGAGTGTGCACTCGCCTGGGTGAGGACACCCCTGAGTGTGCACTCCCCTGAGAGTGAACTCGCCTGTGTGAGGACTCCCCAGAGTGAGCGCTCTCCTGAGGGGGTACTCGTCTGAGTGATGACTCCCCTGAGTGTGCACTCCCCTGAATGAGCACTCCCCTGAGTGTGCACTCCTCTGAGTTCACACTCTCCTGAGTGAGGACTCCCTTGAATGTGCACTACCCTGAGTGTGCAGTCCCTTGAGTGTTCGCTTACCAGGGAGTGCACTTCCCGGAGTTCGCACTCTCCTGAGTGAGGACTCCCCTGATTTTGCACTCTCCTGAGTGTGGGCTCACCTGATTGTGCACTCCCTTGAGTGAGCGCTCCCCTCGGTGAAGACACCCCTGTGTGTGCACTCCCCTGAGTGAGCACTCCCCTGAGTATGCACTCCTCTTAGTTCGCACTCCTCTGAGTGAGGACTCCCCTGAGTGTGCACCTCCCAGTGTGTGCAATCCCCTGAGTGTGCGCTCCCCTGGGTGTGCACTCCCCTGAGTGAGCGCTCCGCTGAGGGTGCACTCCCCTGAGTGTGCGCTCACCTGAGTAAGGACTACTCTAAGTGGACACTCCCCTGAGTGTGAACTTGCCTGAGTGAGGACTCACCAGACTGAGCGCTCTCCTGAGGGGGTACTCATCTGAGTGATGACTCCCCTGAGTGTGCACTCCCCTGAATGAGCACTCCCCTGAGTGAGCGCTCCCCTGAGTGTGCACTCCCCTGAGTGTGCGCTCACCTGAGTAAGGACTACTCTGAGTCGGCACTCCCCTGAATGTGCGTTCGCCTGAGTGAGGACTCCCCTGAGTGTGCACTCCCCTGAATGAACACTCCCCTGTTTGTGCGCTCACCTGAGTGTGTGCTCCCCAGTGTGTGCACTCCCCTGAGTGAGCACTCCCCTGAGTGTGCACTCCCCTGAGTGTGCACTCTCCTGAGGGAGGACTCCCCTGAGTGTGCACTCCCCTGAGTGAGCACTCCCCTGAGTGTGCACTCCTCTTAGTTTGCACTCCCCTGAGTGAGGACTCCACTGAGTGTGCACTCCCCTGAGTGTGGACTCGCCTGAGTGAGGGCTCCCCTGAGTGTGCTCTTCCATGTGTGAGCACTCACCTCAGTGGCCACTCCCCTGTGTGAGCGCTCCCCTGAGTGTGCACTCCCCTGTGTGTGCACTCCCTTGAGTGAGGACTCCCCTGAGTGTGCACTCCCCTAAATGAGCACTCCCCTTCGTGTACACTCCCCTGAGTAAGCCAGTGAAACCCGTTTTGAGCCAGTCTGGTCCAGTTTAAGCCGGACTGGTCGGGTCTGAACTGGTCAATGCCGGTTTGAGGCGGTCTGTTCCAGTTTGATCCGGTTTAAGCCGGTATGGTCCGGTGTGATCCGGTTGAGCCGGACTGGTCCAGTTTGAGCCGGTCAAAACGGGTTTGAGCCGGTCTGGTTCGGTATGATCTGGTTTGAGCCGGTCTGCTCCAGTTTGATCTGGTTTGAGCCGCTCAATATCGGTTTGAGTCCGGTTTGAGCCGGACAAAACTGGATTTAGCGTGTCTAGCCGGTCTGGTCCGGATTGATCCCTTTTGAGCCGGTCTCGTCCGGTTTGATCCGATTTTAGACCGTGTGGTCCAGTTTGAGCCGGTTTGAGCCGGTCTGGTCCGGTTTGATTCCAATTTGAGCCAGTCAAAACCGGTTTGAGCAGTTCTGCTCCGGTTTGATTTGGTCAAAACCGGTTTGAAATGGTCTTGTCCGGTTTGAGTCCAGCCTGAACCGGTCAAAACCGGTTTGAGCCGCTCTGATACGGTTTGATACGGTTTGAGTTGGTCTGGTCCGGTTTGAGCTGGTCTGGTCTGGTTTGAGCCAGTCAAAACAGGCTCAGGCCGGTCAAAATCGGTTTGAGACAGTCTGGTCTGGTTTGATCCAGTTTCAGCTGGTCTGGGCCGGTCGAGTCCGGTTTGATCTGGTCAAAACCGCTTTGAGCCGGTCAAAACTGGTTTGAGCCTGTCTGGTCTGGTTTGAGCCTGTCAAAACCGGTTTGAGCCGGTCTGGCCCAGTTTCAGCCGGCCTGGGCCGGTCTGGTCCAGTTTTATCCGTTTTCAGCCCTTCTGGGCCTGTCTGGTCCGGTTTGATCCGGTGTGAGACGATCTGGTCCGATTTGATCCGGTGTCATCCTGTCAAACCCGGTTTGAGCCGGTCTGGTCCGTTTTGAGCCGGTCTGGTCTGGTTTGTGCTGGTCCAAATAGGCTCAGGCTGGTCAAAATCGGTTTGAGCCGGTCTGGGTCGGTGTTGTCCGGTGTGCTCCGGATTCAGCTGTTCTGGGCCGTTCTGGTGCGGTGTCATCCGGTTTGAGCCGGTCTGGTCCGGTTTTTTCCTGTCTCATCCGGTCAAAGCCGGTTTGAGCCGGTCTGGTCTGGTTTGAGCCAGTCAAAACCGGTTTGAGACAGTCTGGTCCGGTTTGAGCCGGTCTGGTCTGGTTTTAGCCGGTCAAAACCTGATTGAGCCGGTTTGGTCCGGTTTTAGCCTGTGTGGGCCGGACTGGTTTGGTTTGAGCCGGTTTGAGCTGGTTTGTGTCGGTCTGGTCTGGTATGATCCGGTTTGAGAAGGTCTGGTCTGGTTTGATCCGGTCTAATCCGGTCAAACCGGTTTGAGCTGATCTGGTGTGGTTTGAGCCGGTCAAAATCATCTCAGGCTGGTCAAAACCGGTTTGAGCCGGTATGGTCTGGTTTGAGCCGGTCAAAACTGGTTTGTGGCCCGGTTTCAGCCGGTCTATGCCGGTCTGCTCCGGTTTGATCCGGTTTCAGCTGGTCTGGGCTGGTCGAGTCCAGTTCGATCCGGTCAACACCGCTTTGAGCCGGTCAAAACCGGTTTGAGCCGGTCTGGTCTGGTTTGAGCCGGTCTGGTCTGGTTTGAGCCAGTCAAAACCGGCTGAGGTCTGTCAAAACCGGTTTGAGCCGGTCTGGTCTGGTTAGAACCCGTCAAAACTTTTTTGTGGCCCAATTTTAGGCGGTCTGGGCCGGTCTGGGCCAATGTGATCCGATTTTAGACGGTCTGGGCCGGTCTGATTTGGTTTGATCTGGTCTCATCCGGTCAAAACCGGTTTTAGCTGGCCAAAAACGGTTTCAGCCGGTCTGGTTTGGTTTGAGCAGGTCAAAACCGGTTTGAGCCGGTCAAAATCGGTTTGAGCCGGTCTGGTCTGGTTTGATCCGGTTTCAGCTGGTCTGGGCTGGTCGAGTCCGGTTTGATCCGGTTTGAGCCGGTCTCTTCCGGTTTGATCCGGTCTCATCCGGTCAAAACTGGTTTGAGCCGGTCAAAACCTGTTTGTGGCCTGGTTTTAGCCGGTTTAAGCCGGTCTGGTCCGGTTTGATCCGGTTTCAGCTGGTCTGGGCCGGTTGAGTCCGGTGTGATCCGGTCAAAACCGCTTTGAGCCAGTGAAAACTTGTTTGAACTGGTCTGGTCTGGTTTTAGCCGGTCTGGTGTGGTTTGAGCCGGTCAAAACCGGCTCAGGTCGGTCCAAACCGGTTTGAGACAGTCTGGTCTGATTTGAGCCCGTCAATACCGGTTTGTGGCCCAGTTTTAGGCCGTGTAGGCTGGTGTGGTCCATTTGATCCGATTTTAGCCAGTCTGGGCCGGTCTTATTCGGTTTGATCCGGTCTCATCCGGTCAAACCCGGTTTGAGCCGGTCAAAACCGGTTTGAGCCGGTCTGGTCCTGTTTGAGCCAGTCTGGTCTGGTTTGAGCCGGTTAAAACCGGTTTGAGCCGGTCTGGTCTGGTTTGAACCGGTCAAAACCGGTTAGTGGCTCGGCTTTAGCCGCTCTGGTCCGGTCTGGTCTGGTTTGATCCGGTTTCAGCTGGTCTGGGCCGGTCGAGTCCGGTTTGAACCGGTCAAAACCGCTTTTATCCGATCAAAACCTGTTTGAGCCAGTCTGGTCTGGTTTGAGCTGGTCAAAACCGGTTTGAGCCGATGTGGTCTGGTTTGAGCCGGTCTGGTCTGGTTTGAACTGGTGAAAACCGGTTTATGGCCCAGTTTTAGGCGGTCTGGTCCGGTCTGGTCCGGATTGATCCGATTTTAGCCGGTCTGTGCCGGTCTGGTCCGGTTCGATCTGATTTTAGCCGGTCTGGACCGGTCTGATTCGGTTTGAACTGGTCTCATTCTGTCAAAAACGATTTTAGCCGGTGAAAACCGGTTTTAGCCGGTCAGATGTGGTTTGAGCAGGTCAAAACCGGTTTGATCCGGTCTGGTCTGGTTTGAGCCGGTCAAAACCGGTTTGTGGCCCGGTTTTAGCTGGTCTGGGCCTGTCTGCCCCGGTTTGATCCGGTTTCAGCTGGTCTGGGCCAGTCGAGTCCAGTTTGATTTGGTCAAAACCGCTTTGAGCCAGTCAAAACCAGTTTGAGCCGGTCTGGTCTCGTTTGAGCCGTTATGGTCTGGTTTTAGCTAGCCAAAACCGGTTTGTGGCCCGGTTTTAGCTGGTCAGGACCAGTCTGTTCCGGTTTGATCCGGTTTCAGCTGGTCTGGGCCAGTCGAGTCCGGTTTGATCCGGTCAAAACCGCTTTGAGCCAGTCAAAACCGGTTTGAGAAGGTCTGGTCTGGTTTGAGCCGGTCTGGTCTGGTTTTAGCCAGTCAAAACCGGCTCAGGACGGTCAAAACCGCTTTGAGACGGTCTGGTCTAGTTTGAGCCAGTCAAAACCGGTTTGTGGCCCGGTTTTAGCTGGTGTGGTCCGGTCTTGTCCGGTTTCCTCTGGCTTCATCTCTTCTGGGCCGGTCTGGTGCGGTTTCATCCGGTTTGAGCTGGTCTGGTCCGGTTTAATCCTGTCTCATCCGGTTAAAACCGGTTAGAGCCGGTCTGTTCTGGTTTGAGCCGGACAAAAACTGATTGAGCCATTTTGGTCCAGTTTTAGCCTGTGTGGGCAGGTCTGGTATGGTTTGAGCCGCTTTTAGCCCGTTTCTGCTGGTCTGGTCTGGTATGATCCGGTTTGAGAAGGTCTGGTCCGGTTTGATCCGGTTTTAGCCCGTCTTGGCCGGTCTGATTCGGTTTGATCTGGTCTCATCCGGTCAAATCCCGTTTTAGCCTGTCAAAACCGGTTTCAGCCTGTCTGGTGTGGTTTCAGCAGGTGAAAAGCGGTTTGAGCCTCTTAAAACGGATTTGAGCCAGTCTGGTCCATTTTGAGCTGGTCTGGTCTGGTTTGATCCGGTCAAAACCGGTTCGAGCTGGTCAAAACCAGTTTGAGTCGGATTGGTCTGGTTGAAGCCAGTCAAAACAGATTCAAGCATGTCTGAGCCGGTCTGGTCCGGTTTCATCCGGTCTCATCAGGTGAAAACTGGTTTGAGCCAGTGAAAACCGGTTTTAGCGGGTCTGGAGTGGTTTGAGCCGGTCAAAACCTGTTTGAGACGGTCAAAACCGGATTGAGCCAGTCAAAACCGGTTTGAACCGCTCTGGTCTGGTTTGAGCCGGTCTGGCCCTGTTTATGCTGGTCTGGGCTGGTCTGG
>NW_027327009.1:0-24073 GCF_047675955.1 Chlorocebus sabaeus | reverse complement strand
GGTCTGGTCCGGTTTGATCCGATTTTAGCTGGCTTGGGCCAGTCTGATTCGGTTTGATCCGGTCTCATCCGGTCAAAACCGGTTTTAGCCGGTCAAAACCGGTATCAGCCTGTCTGGTGTGGTTTGAGCAGTTCAAAACCGGTTTGACCCGGTCAAAACAGGTTTGAGCCGGTCAGGTCTGGTTTGAGCCGGTCTGGTCTGGTTTGAGCGGTCAAAACCGGTTTGAGCCGCTTTGGTCTGGTTGAAGCCAGTCAAAACCGATTCGAGGCTCTCTGAGCCGGTGTGGTCCGGTTTAATCCGGTCTAATCGGATCAAAACCGGTTTGAGCCAGTGAAAACCGGTTTGTGGCCCAGTTTTAGGCAGTCTGGGGCAGTCGGGTATGGTTTGATCAGATTGTAGCCGGTCTGGGCCGGTCTGATTCGGTATGATCCGGTCTCGTCCAATCAAACCCGGTTTTAGACGGTCAAAACCGGTTTCAGCCGGTCTTGTGTGGTTTGAGCCGGTCAAAACCGGTTTCAGCTGGTCAAAACCGATTTGAGCCGTTCAAAAACCGGTGTGTGATGTTCAAAACCGTATTGAACCGGTCTGGTCTGGTTTGAGCTGGTCTAATCAGGTCAAAACCGCTTTAAGCCGGTAAAAAACCGGTATTACCCGGTCTGGAGTGGTTTGAGCCGGTCAAAATCGGTTTCAGCTGGTCAAAACCGGATTGAGGCAGTCAAAACCGGTTTGAACCGGTATGGTCTTGTTTGAGCCGGTGAAAACCGGCTCAATTCGGCCAAAAACCGGTTTGAGCCGTTCTGGTCTGGTTTGCACCGGTCAAATCCGGTTTGTGGCCCAGTTTTAGGTGGTCTGTGACGGTCTCGTCCGGTTGGATCCGATTTTAGCTGGTCTTGACCGCTCTGGTTCGTTTGAATATGGTCTCATCCGGTCAAAACCGATTTCAGCCGGTCTGGTGTGGTTTGAGCAGGTCAAAACGATTTGACCCGGTCAAAACCGGTGTGAGCCGGTCTGGTCTGGTTTGAGCCGGTCTGCTCTGGTTTGAGCCGATCAAAACCAGTTCGAGCCGGTCAAAACCGCTTTGAGCTGGTCTGGTCTGGTTTGAAACTGTTCAAAGCGGTTTGTGGCCCAGATTTAGGCATTCTGGGCCGTTCTGCTCCGGTTTGATCTGACTTTAGCCGGTCTCGGCCCGTCTGATTCGGTTTGATCCGGTCTTATCCAGTCAAAATAGGTTTTAGCCAGTCAAAACCGGTTTCAGCCTGTCTGGTGTGGTTTGAGGAGTTCAAAACCGGTTTGACCCGGTCAAAACCGGTTTGAGCCGGTCTGGTGCGGTTTGAGCCGATCAAAACCAGTTCGAGCCGTTCAAAACCGGTTTGTGACGATCAAAACCGGATTGAATCTGTCTGGTCTGGTTTGAGCTGGTCTAATAGGTCAAAACCGCTTTAAGTCGGTAAAAACCGGTTTTACCCGGTCTGGAGTGGTATGAGCCGTTCAAAACTGGTTTCAGCCGGTCAAAACCGAATTGAGGCAGTCAAAACTGGTTTAAACCGGTCTGGTCTGGTTTGAGCTGTTCTAAACCATCTCAGGCCAGTCAAAACCGGATTGAGCCGGTCTGGTCTGGTTTCAGCAGGTCAAAACGGCTTTGTGGCCCGCTTTCAGCCGGTCTGGGCCACTCTGGTCCTCTTTGATCCGGTTTCAGCTTGTCTGTGCCGATCGAGTCTGGTTTGATCCAGTCAAAACTGCTTTGAGCCGGTCAAAAACCGGTTTGAGCCGGTCTGGTCTGGTTTGAGCCGGTGAAAACCGGCTCAGGTTGGTCAAAATCGGTTTTAGCTGGTTTGGCCTGGCTTGAACCGGTCAAAACTGGTTTGTGGCCGAGTTTTAGGCAGTCTGGGGTGGTCGGGTATGGTTTGATCGGATTGTAGCTGGTCTGGGCCAGTCTGATTCGGTTTGATCCAGTCTCATCCGGTCAAACCCGGTTTTAGCTGGTCAAAACCGATTTCAGCCGGTCTGGTGTGGTTTGAGCCGGTCAAAACCGGTTTGAGCCGGTCTGGTCTGGTTCGAGCCGGTGAAAACCATTTCAGGTCGGTCAAAACCGCTTTGAGCCGGTCAAAACCTGTTCGAGCCGTTCAAAACCTGTTTGTGCCAGTCAAAACCGCGTTGAACCGGTCTGGTCCAGTTTGCGCTGGTGTAATCAGGTCAAAACCAGTTTAAGCCGCTGAAAACAAGTTTTACCCGGTCTGTAGTGGTTTGATCCGGTGAAAACCGGTTTCAACCAGTCAAAACCGGATTGAGGGAGTCAAAACGGGTTTGAACCGGTCTGGTCTGGTTAGGGCCGGTCAAAACCGGCTCAGTTCTGTCAAAACCGGTTTGAGCCGGTCTGGTCTGGTTTGCCCCGGTCAAAACCGGTTTGTGGCCCAGTTGTAGGCGGTCTGGGCCGTTCTGGTCCGGTTTGATGCGATTTGGCTGGTCTGGGCCGGTCTGATTCGGTTTGATCCGATCTCATCCGGTCAAAACCGGTTTTAGCAGGTCAAAACCGGTTTCAGCTGGTCTGGTGTGGTTTGAGCAGGTCAAAACCGGTTTGAGCCGGTCTGGTCTGGTTTGAGGCGGTCTGGTCTGGTTTGAGCTGATCAAAACCAGTTTGAGCCGGTCTGGTCTGGTTTGAGCCGTTCTGGTCTGTTTTGAGCTGGTTTGGTCTGGTTGAAGCCAGTCAAAACCGATTCGAGCCTCTCTGAGCCCGTCTGGTCCTGTTTGATCCGGTCTAATTGGATCAATACCGGTTTGAGCCAGTGAAAAACGGTTTTACCCAGTCTGGAGTGGTTTGAGCCGGTCAAAACCGGTTTCAGCCGGTCAAATCCGGATTGAGGCAGTCAAAACCGGTTTGAACCGGTATGGTCTTGTTTGAGCCGGTCAAAACTGGCTCAGGTCGATCAAAATCGGTTTGAGCCGGTCTGGCCTGGTTTGAACCGGTCAAAACCTGTTTGTGGCCCAGTTTTAGGCAGTCTGGGCCGGTCTGATTCGGTTTGATCCGGTGTCGCCTGGTCAAACCCGGTTTTAGACGGTCAAGACCGGTTTCAGCCGGTCTGCTGTGGTTTGAGCCGGTCAAAACCGGTTTGAGCCAGTCAAAACCGATTTGGGCCGTTCAAAACCTGTTTCTGATGGTCAAAAACGTATTGAACTGTTCTGGTCTGGTTTGAGCTGGTCTAATCAGGTCAAAACCGCTTTAAGCCGGTAAAAACCGGTTTTACCCGGTCTGGAGTGGTTTGAGCCCGTCAAAACCGGTTTCAGCTGGTCAAAACCGGATTGAGGCAGTCAAAACCGGTTTGAACCGTTATGGTCTTGTTTGAGCCAGTCAAAACCAGCTCAGTTCGGTCAAAACCGTTTTGAGCCGGTCTGGTCTGGTTTGCACCGTTCAAAACTGGTTTGTGGCCCAGTTTTAGGCGGTCTGTGATGGTCTGGTCTGGTTGGATCCGATTTTAGCTGGTCTTGACCTCTCCGCTTCGTTTGAATGCAGTCTCATCCGGTCAAAACCGATTTCAGCCGGTCTGGTGTGGTTTGAGCAGGTCAAAACGGTTTGACCCGGTCAAATCCAATTTGAGCCGGTCTGGTCTGGTTTGAGCCGGTCTGCTCTGGTTTGAGCCGGTCAAAACCGGTTCGAGCCAATCAAAACCTGTTTGAGCCGGTTTGGTCTGGTTGAAGCCAGTCAAAACTGATTCGAGACTGTCTGAGCTGGTCTGGTCCGGTTTGATCTGGTCTAATCAGGTCAAAACCGGTTTGGGCTGGTGAAAACCGGTTTTAGCCGGTCTGGAGAGGTTTGAGCTGGTCAAAACCGGTTTGAGCCGGTCAAAACCGGATTGAGCCAGTCTAAACCAGTTTGAACCTGTCTGGTCTGGTTTGAGCCGGTCAAAGCCGATTTGAGCCAGTCTGGCCCGGTTTTAGGCGGTCTGTGCCACTCTCGTCTGGTTTGATCCGGTTTCAGCCGGTCTGGGCCTGTCTGGTCCGGTTTGATCCTGTGTGAGCCGGTCTGGTCCGGTTTGATCCGTTGTCATCTGGTAAAAACCTGTTTGAGCCGCTCTGGTCCGGTTTGAGCTGCTCTGGTCTGGTTGGAGCCATTGTCAACCGGCTCAGGCTGGTCAAAACCGGTTTGAGCCGGTCTGGTCTGGTTTCAGCCGGTCAAAACCGCTTTGTGGCCCGCTTTCAGCCGGTCTGGACTGGTCTGGTACTGTTTCATCCGCTTTCAGCTCATCTGGGCCATTCGAGTCTGGTTTGATCCGGTCAAAACCTCTTTGAGCTGGTCAAAACCGGTTTGAGCCAGTCTTTTCTGGTTTGAAGCGTTCAAAACCTGTTTGTGGCCCAGTTTTAGGCAGTTTGGGTCGGTCGGGTACGGTTTGATCCGATATTAGCGGGTCTGGGCCGGTCTGTTTTGGTTGGATCCGGTCTCATCTGGTGAAACCCGGTTTTAGCCGGTCAAAACCGGTTTCAGCCGGTCTGGTGTGGTTTGAGCCGGTCAAAACCTGTTCGAGCCGTTCAAAACCGCTTTGTGCTGGTCAAAACCGCATTGAAACCGGTCTGGTCTGGTTTAAACTGGTCTAATCAGGTCAAAACCGGTGTAAGCCACTGAAAACCGGTTTTACCCTGTCTGGAGTGGTTTGAGCCGGTCAAAACCGGTTTCAGCCAGTCAAAACCGGATTGAGGCAGTCAAAATCCGTTTGAACCGGTCTGGTCTGGTTTGCGCCGGTCAAAACCGACGGAGGTCGGTCAAAACCGGTTTGAGCCGGTCTGGTCTGGTTTGCACCGGTCAAAACCGATTTGTGGCCCAGTTTTAGGTGGTCTGGGCCGTTCTGGTCCGGTTTGATCCGATTATAGCTGGTCAGGGCCAGTCTGATTCAGTTTGATCTGGTTTCATCCGGACAAAACCGGTTTTATCCGGTCAAATCCGGTTTCAGTCATTCTAGTGTGGTTTGAGCAGGTCAAAACCGGTTTGGGCCATTGAAAACTGGTTTCAGCCGGTCTGGTGTCCTTTGAGCAGGTCAAAACCGGTTTGAGTCAGTCAAAACCGGTTTGACCCGGTCTAATCAGGTCAAAACCGGTTTGGGGCATTGAAAACCGTTTTTAGCCGGTCTGGACTGGTTTGAGCTATTCAAAACCGGTTTGAGCTGGTCAAAACCGGATTGAGCCAGTCAAAACCGGTTTGAACCTGACTGATCTGGTTTCAGACGGTCAAAACCGGTTTGAGCCGGTCTGGCCTGGTTTTAGCTGGTCTGTGCCACTTTCGTCTGGTTTGATCCGGTTTCAGCCGGTCTGGGCCTGTCTGAGCCCGTTTGATCCGGTGTGAGCCAGTCTGGTCCGGATTGATCCGTTGCCATTCGATCAAAACCGGTTTGAGCCGCTCTGGTCCGGATTGAGCTTCTCTGGTCTGGTTTGAGCCAGTCTATACCGGCTCAGGCCATTCAAAAACCGATTTGAGAGGGTCTGGTCGGGTTTGAGCCGGTCTGGTCTGGTTTGAGCCAGTCTGGTCTGGTTTGAGCTGGTCAAAACAGGTTCGAGCCGGTGAAAACTGGATTGAGCCGGTTTGGTCTGGTTGAAGTCAGTCGAAACAAATTCGAGCCTGTCTGAGCCGGTCTGGTCCAATTTGACCCGGTCTAATCAGGTCAAAACCGGTTTGGGCTGTTGAAAAGCGGTTTCAGCCGGTCTGCAGTGGTTTGAGCCAGTCAAAACCGGATTGAGCCAGTCAAAACCGGTTTGAACCGGTGTGGTCTTGATTGAGCTGGCCAAAACCGGCTCAGGTCGATCAAAATCGGTTTGAGCCAGTCTCGCCTGGTTTGAACCGGTCAAAACCGGTTTGTGGCCCAGTTTTAGGCAGTCTGGGCCGGTCGGGTATGGTTTGATCCGATTTTAGCCGGTCTGGGCCGATCTGATTCGGTTTGATTCGGTCTCATCTGGTCAAACCCGGTTTTAGCCGGTCAAAACCGGTTTCAGCCGGTCTGGTGTGGTTTGAGCAGGTCAAAACCGGTTCGAGCCGTTCAAAACCGTTTTGTGATGTTCAAAACCAGATTGAAACGGTCTGGTCTGGTTTGAGCTGCTCTAATCAGGTCAAAAACGGTTTAAGCCGGTCAAAACCGGTTTCACCCGGACTGGAGTGTTTTGAGCCCGTCAAAACCGGTTTCAGATGGTCAAAACCGAATTGAGGCGGTCAAAACCGGTTTGAACCTGTCTGGTCTGGTTTGAGCCAGTCAAAACTGGCTCAGGTCGGTCAAAATCGGTTTGATCCTCTCTGGTCTGTTTTCAGCCGGTCAAAACCACTTTGTGGCCCGCTTTCAGCCAGTCTAGGCCAGTCTGGTCCTGTTTGATACGCTTTCAGCTCATCTGGGCCGGTAGAGTCTGGTTTGATCCGGTCAAAACCGGTTTCAGCCTGTGAAAACCGGATTGAGGCAGTCAAAACCGGTTTGAACCGGTCTGGTCTGGTTGGAGCCGGTCAAAACCGGCTCTGGACGGTCAAAACCGGTTTGAGCCGGTCTGGTCTGTTTTGCACCAGTCAAAACCGGTTTGTGGCCCAGTTTTAGGTGGTCTGGGCTGGTCTGGTCCGGTTTCATCCGATTTTTGCCGGACTGGGCCGGTCTGATTCGGTTTGATCCGGTCTCATCCGGTCAAAAACCGGTTTTAGCCGGTCAAAACCGGTTTCAGCCTGTCAGGTGTGGTTTGAGCAGTTCAAAACCGGTTTGACCCGGTCAAAACAGGTTTGAGCTGGTCTGGTATGGTTTGAGCCGGTCTGGTCTGGTGTGAGCCGGTCAAAACAGGTTCGAGTCGATCAAAACTGGTTTGACCCGGTTTGGTCTGGTTTGAGCCAGTCAAAACCGATTCGAGCCTATCTAAGCTGGTCTGGTCCGGTTTGATGCGGTCTAATCAGGTCAAAACCGGTTTGAGCCACTCAAAATCGGTTTTAGCCAGTCTGGAGTGGTTTTAGCCGGTCAAAACCGGATTGAGCCACTCAAAATCGGTTTCAACCGGTCTGGTGTGGTTTGAGCCGGTCAACACCAGTTTGAGCCGGTTGGCCCGGTTTTAGCCAGTCTGGGCCGGTCTGGTCCAGTTTGATCTGGTTTCAGCCGGTCCGGGCCTGTCTGGTCCGGTTTGATCCGGTGTGAGCCGGTCTGGTCCGGTTTGATCCGTTGTCATCCGGTCAAAACCGGTTTGAACCGCTCTGGTCCGGATTGAGCCGGTCTGGTCTGGTTTGAGCCAGTAAAAACCGGTTTGTGTCCCGGTTTCAGCCGGTCTGGGCCGGTCTGCTCCGGGTTGATCTCGTTTCAGCTGGTCTGGGTCGGTTGAGTCTGGTTTGATCTGGTCAAAACCGCTTTGAATCGGTCAAAACCGGTTTGAAACGGTATGATCTGGTTTGAGCCGGTCTGCTCCGGTTTGAGCCGGTCAAAACCGGTTGGAGCCAGTCAAAACCTCTTTGAGCCGGTCTGGTCTGGTTTGAACCGGTCAAAACCGGTTTGTGGCCCAGTTTTAGGCATTCTGGGCCGTTCTGGTCCATTTTGATCCGATTTTAGCCGGTCTGGGCCCGTCTGATTCGGTTTGATCCGGCCTCATCCAGTCAAAACCGGTTTTAGCCGGTAAAAACCGGTTTCAGCCTGTCTGGTGTGGTTTGAGCAGTTCAAAACCGGTTTGACCCGGTCAAAACAGGTTTGAGCCGGTCTGGTCTGGTTTGAGCCGGTCTGGTCTGGTTTGAGCCAGTCAAAACCGTTTTGAGCCGGTTTGGTCTGTTTGAAGCCAGTCAAAACCGATTCGAGCCTGTGTGAGCTGGTCTGGTCCGGTTTGATGCGGTCTAATTGGATCAAATCCGGTTTGAGCCAGTGAAAACCTGTTTTAGCCATTCTGGAGTGCTTGAGCCGGTCAAAACCGGATTGAGCGAGTCAAAACGGGTTTGAACCGGTCTGGTCTTGATTGAGCCTGTTTGGTCTGGTTTGAGCCGGTCTAAACTGGCTCAGGTCTGTCAAAACCGGTTTGAGCCGGTCTGGTCTGGTTTGAGCCAGTCAAAACCGGTTTGTGTCCCGGTTTCAGCTGGTCTGGGCCGGTCTGCTCCGGTTTGATCTCGTTTCAGCTGGTCTGGGTCGGTCGAGTCCGGTTTGATCCAGTCAAAAACGCTTTGAGCCGGTCAAAACCGGTTTGAAACGGTATGATCTGGTTTGAGCCGGTCTGCTCTGGTTTGAGCCGGTCAAAACCGGTTCGAGCTAGTCAAAACCGCTTTGAGCTGGTCTGGTCTGGTTTGAACCAGTCAAAACCAGTTTGTGGTTCAGTTTTAGGCATTCTGGGCTTTTCTGGTCCGGTTTGATCAGATTTTAGCCGGTCTGGGCCCGTCTGATTCCGTTCGATAAGGCCTCATCTGGTCAAAACCGGTTTTAGACGGTCAAAAACGGTTTCAGCCTCTCTGGAGGGGTTTGAGCAGTTCGAAACCGGTTTGACCCGGTCAAAACAGGTTTGAGCCGGTCTGGTCTGGTTTGAGCCGATCTGGTCTGGTTTGAGCTGGTCAAAACCGGTTTGAGCCGGTTTGGTCTGGTTGAAGCCAGTCAAAACCGATTCGAGTCTGACTGAGCCGGTCTGGTACGGTTTGATCAGGTCTAATCAGATCATAACCGGTTTGAACCAGTTAAAAGCGGTTTTAGCCGGTCTGGAGTGGTTTGAGCTGGTCAAAACCGGATTGAGCCAGTCAAAACCGGTTTGAACCGGTCTGGTCTTGATTGAGCCATTCAAAACCGGCTCAGGTTGATCAAAATCGGTTTGAGCCGGTCTGGCCTGGTTTGAACTTGTCAAAACCGGTTTGTGGCCCAGTTTTAGGCAGTCTGGGCCGGTCGGGTATGGTTTGATCCGATTTTAGCCGGTCTGGGCCGGTCTGATTCGGTTTGATCCGGTCTCATCCGGTGAAACCCTGTTTTAGCCGGTCAAAACCGGTTTCAGCCAGTCTGGTGTGGTTTGAGCCGGTCAAAAACCGGTTTGAGCCGTTCATAACCGGTTTGTGACGATCAAAACCGGATTGAACCGGTCTGGTCTGGTTTGAGCTGGTCTAATCAGGTCAAAACCGGTTTAAGCCGGTAAAAAACGGGTTTTACCCGGTTTGGAGTGGTTTGAGCTGGTCAAAACCGGTTTCAGGCAGTCAATGCCAAATTGAGGCAGTCAAAACCGGTTTGAACCGGTCTGGTCTGGTTTGAGCCAGTCAAAACCAGCTCAGGTCTGTCCAAAACGGTTTGAGCCGACCTGGTCTGGTTTGAGCCGGTCAAAACCGCTTTGTGGCCCGCTTTCAGCCGGTCTGGGCCGGTCTGGTCCTGTTTTACCCGCTTTTAGCTCATCTGGGCCGGTAGAGTCTGGTTTGATCTGGTCAAAACCGCTTTGAGCCGGTCAAAACCGGTTTGAGCCGGTCTGGTCTGGTTTGAACTGGTCAAAACCGGTTTGTGTCCCAGTTGTAGGCAGTCTGGGCCGGACGGGTATGGTTTCATCCGATTTTAGCCGGTCTGGGCCGGTCTGATTCGGTTTGAACCCGTCTCATCTGTTCAAACCCGGTATTAGCCCGTCCAAACCGGTTTCAGCCGGTCTGGTGTGGTTTGAGCCGGTCAAAACCGGTTCCAGCTGTTCAAAACCGGTTTGTGCCGATCAAAACCGGATTGAACCCGTCTGGACTGGTTTGAGCTGTTCTAATCAGGTCAAAACCGCTTTAAAGCCTGTAAAAACCGGTTTTACCCCGGTCTGGAGTGGTATGAGCCGGTCAAAACTGGTTTCAGCCGGTCAAAACCGAATTGAGGCAGTCAAAACCGGTTTGAACCGGTCTGGTCTGGTTTGAGCCGTTCTAAACCATCTCAGGCCGGTCAAAACCGGCTTGAGCCAGTCTGCTCTGGTTTCAGCCGGTCAAAACCACTTTGTGGCCCGCTTTCAGCCGGTCTGGGCCGGTCTGGTCCTGTTTGATCCAGTTTCAGCTTGTTTGTGCCGGTCGAGTCTGGTTTGATCCGGTCAAACCGCTTTGAGCCAGTCAAAATCAGTTTGAGCCGGTCTGGCCTGGTTTGAACCCGTCAAAACCGGTTTGTGGCCCAGTTTTAGGCAGTCTGGGGCGGTCGGGTACGGTTTCATCGGATTTTAGCCGGTCTGGGCCAGTCTGATTTGGTTTGATTCGGTCTCATCTGGTCAAACCCGGTTTGAGCCGGTCAAAACCGGTTCGAGCCGTTCAAAACCGCTTTGTGACGATCAAAACCGTATTGAACCTGTCTGGTCTGGTTTGAGCTGGTCTAATCAGGTCAAAAGCGGTTTAAGCCAGTAAAAACGGGTTTTACCCAGTCTGAAGTGGTTTGAGCCGGTCAAAACCGGTTTCAGGCAGACAAAACCAAATTGAGGCAGTCAAAGCCGGATTGAAAAGGTCTGGTCTGGTTTGAGCCGGTCAAAACCGGCTCAGGTCGGTCAAAAACGGTTTGAGCCGATCTGGTCTGGTTTCAGCCGGTCAAAACCGCTTTGTGGCCCGCTTTCAGCCGGTCTGTACCGGTCTGGTCCTGTTTGACCCGCTTTCAGCTCATCTGGGCATGTAGAGTCTGGTGTGATCCGGGCAAAACCGCTTTGAGCCGGTGAAAACAGGTTTGAGCCGGTCTGCTCTGGTTTGAACTGGTCAAAACCGGTTTGTGTCCCAGTTTTAGGCGGTCTGGGCCGGTCTGCTCCAGTTTGATCCGGTTTCAGCTGGTCTGGGACGGTCGAGTCCGGTTAGATCTGGTCAAAACCGCTTTGAGCCGGTCAAAACCGGTTTGAGCCGGTCTGGTCTGGTTTGAGCCGGTGAAAACCGGCTCAGGTCGGTCAAAATCGTTTTGAGCCGGTCTGGCCTGGCTTGAACCGGTCAAAACTGGTTTGTGGCGCAGTTTTAGGCAGTCTGGGGCGGTCAGGTACGGTTTGATCGGATTGTAGCCGGTCTGGGCCAGTCTGATTCGGTTTGTTCCGGTCTCATCCGGTCAAACCAGGTTTTAGGTAGTCAAAACCGGTTTCAGCCAGTGTGGTGTGGTTTGAGCCGGTCAAAAACGGTTCGAACCGTTCAAAACCGGTTTGTGACGATCAAAACCGGATTGAACCGGTCTGGTCTGGTTTGAGCTGGTCTAATCAGGTCAAAACCGGTTTTTACCCGGACTGGAGTGGTTTGAGCCAGTCAAAACCGGTTTCAGCAGGTCAAAACCGAATTGAGGCTCTCAAAACCAGTTTGAACCGGTCTGGTCTGGTTTGAGCCGGTCAAAACCGGCTCAGGTCGCTCAAAATCGGTTTGAGCCTATCTGGTCTGGTTTCAGGCGGTCAAAACCACTTTGTGGCCCTCTTTCAGCTGGTCTGGGCCGGTCTGGTCCTGTTTGTACCACTTTCACCTCATCTGGGCCGGTAGATTCTGGTTTGATCTGGTCAAAACCGCTTTGAGCCGGTGAAAACCGGTTTGAGCCGGTCTGGCCTGGATTGAACCGGTCAAAACCGTTTTGTGGCCCAGTTTTAGGCAGTCTGGGGGCGGTCGGGTATGGTTTGATCGGATTGTAGCCAGTCTGGGCCAGTCTGATTCGGTTTGACACGGTCTCATCCGGTCAAACCTGGTTTTAGCCGGTCAAAACCGGTTTCAGCTGGTCTGGTGTGGTTTGAGCCGGTCAAAAGCGGTTTGAGCCGGTCTGGTCTGGTTTGAGCCGGTCTGGTCTGGTTTGAGATGGTCAAAACCGGTTTGAGCCGGTCTGGTCTGGTTTGAGCCGGTCTGGTCTCGTTTGAGCTGGTCAAAACCGGTTCGAGCCGGTGAAAAGTGGATTGAGCCGGTTTGGTCTGTTTGAAGTCACTCTAAACCAATTCGAGCCTGTCTGAGCCGGTCTGGTCCGGTTTGAACCCGGTCTAATCACGTCAAAACCGGTTTCGGCCATTGAAAACAGGTTTTAGCCGGTCTGGAGTGGTTTGAGCTGGTCAAAACCGGTTTGAGCCGGTCAAAACCGGATTGAGCCAGTCTAAACCGGTTTGAACCTGTCTGGTCTGGTTTGAGCCGGTCAAAACTGGTTTGAGCCGGTCTGGCCTGGTTTTAGCCGGTCTGTGCCGCTCTCCTCTGGTTTGATCCGGTTTCAGCCGGTCTGGGCCTGTCTGGGCCAGTTTGATCCGGTGTGAGCCAGTCTGGTCCAGTTTGATCCGTTGTCATCCGGTCAAAACCGGTTTGAGCCGCTCTGGTCCGGATTGAGCCGGTCTGGTCTGGTTTGAGCTGGTCAAAACCGGTTCGAGCCGGTTTGGTCTGGTTGAAGCCAGTCAAAACCGATTCGAGCCTGTCTGAGCCGTTCTGGTCGGTTTTGATCCAGTCTATTCAGGTCAAAACCGGTTTGAGCTGGTGTAAACCCGTTTTTATTCGGTCTGCAGTGGTTTGAGCTGATCAAAACCGGTTTCAGCCGGTCTGGTGTGGTTTCAGCCGGTCAAAACCGCTTTTTGGCCCGCTTTCAGCCGGTCTGGGCCAGTCTAGTCCTGTTTGATCCGGTTTCAGCTTGTCTGTGCCGGTCGACTCTGGTTTGATCCGGTCAAAACCGCTTTGAGCCTGTCAAAACCGCTTTGAGCCGGTCTAGTGTGGTTTGAGCTGGTGAAAACCGGCTCAGGTCGGTCAAAATCAGTTTGAGCCCGTCTGGCCTGGCTTGAACCAGTCAAAACCGGTTTGTGGCCCAGCTTTAGGCAGTCTGGGGCGGTCGGGTACAGTTTGATCGGATTGTAGCCAGTCTGGGCCAGTCTGATTCGGTTTGATCCGGTCTCATCTGGAGAAACCCGGTTTTAGCCGGTCAAAACCAGTTTCAGCCGATCTGGTGTGGTTTGAGCCAGTCAAAACCGGTTCGAGCCGTTCAAAACCGGTTTGTGACGATCAAAACCGGATTGAACAGGTCTGGTCTGGTTTGAGCTGGTCTAATCAGGTCAAAATCGGTTTAAGCCGGTCAAAAAACGGTTTTACCCGGACTGGAGTGGTTTGCAGCCGGTCAAAACCGGTTTCAGCTGGTCAAAACCGAATTGAGGCTGTCAAAACCGGATTGAGCCGGTCTGGTCTGGTTTGAGCCAGTCAAAACCGGCTCAGGTCGGTCAAAAACGGTTTGAGCCGATCTGGTGTGGTTTCAGCCGGTCAAAACCGCTTTGTGGCCCGCTTTCAGCCGGTCTGGGCCGGTCTGGTCCTGTTTGACCCGCTTTAAGCTCATCTGGGCTGGTAGAGTCTGGTTTGATCCGGTCAAAACCGCTTTGAGCTGGTGAAAACCGGTTTGAGCCGGTCTGGTCTGGTTTGAACTGGTCAAAACCGGTTTGTGTCCCAGTTGTATGCAGTCTGGGCTGGTCGGGTACGGTTTGATGCGATTTTAGCCTTCTGGGCCGGTCTGATTCGGTTTGATCCGGTCTCATCTGGTCAAACCCGGTATTAGCCGGTCAAAACCGGTTTCAGCCGGTCTGGTGTGGTTTGAGCAGGTCAAAACCGGTTCGAGCTGTTCAAAACCGGTTTGTGCGGATCGAAACCGGATTGAACCGGTCTGGACTGGTTTGAGCTGTTCTAATCAGGTCAAAACCGCTTTAAGCCGGTAAAAACCGGTTTTACACGGTCTGGAGTGGTATGAGTCGGTCAAAACTGGTTTCAGCCGGTCAAAACCGAATTGAGGCAGTCAAAACCGGTTTGAACCGGTCTGGTCTGGTTTGAGCCCTTCTAAACCATCTCAGGCCAGTCAAAACCGGTTTGAGCCGGTCTGGTCTTGTTTCAGCTGGCCAAAACCGCTTTGTGGTCTGCTTTCAGCCGGTCTGGGCCGGTCTGGTCCTGTTTGATCCGGTTTCAGCTTGTCTGTGCCGGTCGAGTCTGGTTTGATCCTGACAAAACCGCTTTGAGCCGGTCAAAACCGGTTTGAGCCGGTCTGGTCTGGTTTGAGCTGGTGAAAACCGGCTCAGGTCGGTCAAAATCAGTTTGAGCCCGTCTGGCCTGGCTTGAACCAGTCAAAACCGGTTTGTGGCCCAGCTTTTGGCAGTCTGGGGCGGTCGGGTACCGTTTGATCGGATTGTAGCCAGTCTGGGCCAGTCTGATTCGGTTTGATCCGGTCTCATCCGGTGAAACCCAGTTTTAGCCGGTCAAAACCAGTTTCAGCCGGTCTGGTGTGGTTTGAGCCGGTCAAAACCGGTTTGAGCCGTTCAAAACCGGTTTGTGACGATCAAAACCGGATTGAACAGGTCTGGTCTGGTTTGAGCTGGTCTAATCAGGTCAAAATCGGTTTAAGCCGGTCAAAACCGGTTTTACCTGGACTGGAGTGGTTTGAGCCGGTCAAAACCGGTTTCAGCTGGTCAAAACCGAATTGAGGCTGTCAAAACCGGTTTGAGCCAGTCTGGTCTGGTTGAAGTCAGTCAAAACCGATTCGAGCCTGTCTGAGCCGGTCTGGTCTGCTTGCTCCGGTCTATTCAGGTCAAAACCGGTTTTGAGCTGGTGTAAACCCGTTTTTAGCCGGTCTGCAGTGGTTTGAGCTGATCAAAACCGGTTTTCACCCTGTCTGGTGTGGTTTTGAGCCGGTCAAAACCGGTTCGAGCCGTTCAAAACCAGTTTGTGCCAGTCAAAACCGCATTGAATCGGTCTGGTGTGTTTTGAGCTGGTCTAATCAGGTTAAAACCGGTTTAAGCCGCCGAAACTCGGTTTTAAATGATCTGGAGTGGTTTGAGCCGGTCAAAACCGGTTTCAGCCTGAGCGGTTCAAAACCGGTTTTGACCCGGTCAAAACAGGTTTGAGCCGGTCTGGTCTGGTTTGAGATGGTCTGGTCTGGTTTGAGCAGGTCAAAAACGGATTGAGGCAGTCTAAACCGGTTTGAACCGGTCTGGTCTGGTTTGCACCGGTCAAAACCTGCTCAGGTCGCTCAAAACCGGTTTGAGCCGGTCTGGTCTGGTTTTCACCGGTCAAAACCGGTTTGTGGCCCAGTTTTTGGCGGTCTGGTCCAGTCTGGTCCGGTTTGATCCGATTTTAGCCGGTCTGGGCCGGTCTGATTCGATCTGATCCCGTCTCATCTGGTCAAAACCGGTTTCAGCCGGTCTGGTGTGGTTTGAGCAGGTCAAAACCGGTTTGAGCCATTCAAAACCGGTTTGAGCCCGTCTGGTCTGGTTTGAGCCGGTCTGGTCTGGTTTGAGCCGGGTAAAAACTGGTTTGAGCCGGTCAAAACCGTTTTGAGCCGGTTTGGTCTGGTTGAATCCAGTCAAAACCGATTCGAGCCTGTCTGAGCCGGTCTGGTCCGGTTTGATCCGGTCTAATCAGGTCAAAACCGGTTTGAGCCCAGTGGAAAACCGGTTTTAGCCGGTCTGGAGTGGTTTGAGCCGGTCAAAACCGGATAGAGCCAGTCAAAACCGGTTTGAACTGGTCTGGTCTGGTTTGAGCCGGTCTGGCCCAGTTTTAGCCAGTCTTAACTGGACTTGTCCGGTTTGATTCTGTCTCAGCCGGTCAGGGCCTGTCTGGTCCGGTTTGATCTGGTGTGAGCCGGTCTGGTCCTGATTGATCCGGTTTCAGCTTGTCTGTGCCGGTCGAGTCTGGTTTGATCCGGTCGAGACCGCTTTTGAGCCGGTTAAAACCGGTATGAGCCGGTCTGGTCTGGTTTGAGCTGGTGAAAACCGTCTCAGGTCGGTCAAAATCGGTTTTGAGCCCGTCTGGCCTGGCTTGAACCGGTCAAAAAAGGTTTGTGGCCCAGTTTTAGGCAGTCTGGGGCGGTCAGGTACGGTTTGATCGGATTGTAGCCGGTCTGGGCCAGTCTGATTCGGTTTGATCCGGTCTCATCCGGTCGAACCCGGTTTTAGCCAGTCAAAAACCGATTTCAGCCGGTCTGGTGTTGTTTGAGCAGGTCAAAACCGGTTTGAGCCGGTCTGGTCTGGTTTGAGCCGGTCTGGTCTGGTTTTGAGCTGGTCAAAACTGGTTCGAGCCGGTCAAAACTGGATTCAGCTGGTTTGGTCTGGTTGAAGTCAGTCGAAACCAATTCGGGCCTGTCTGAGCCGGTCTTGTCCGAATTGACCCGGTCTAGTCAGATCAAAACCGGTTTGGACCGATTAAAATTGGCTTTAGCCGGTCTGTAGTGGTTTGAGCTGGTCAAAACCGGATTGAGCCACTCAAAACCGACTGGAACCTGTAGGTCTGGTTTGAGGAGGTCAAAACCCGTTTGAGCCGGTCTGTTCCGCTCTCATCTGGTTTGATCTGGCTTTAGCCGGTCTAGGCCTGTCTGGTCCGGTTTGATCCGGTGTGAGCCAGTCTGGTCCGGTTTGATCCGTTGTCATCTGGTCAAAACCGGTTTGAAACCGCTCTGGTCCGGATTGAGCCGGTCTGGTCTGGTTTGAGCCGGTCTAAACCGGCTTAGGTCGGTCAAAACCGGTTTGAGCCGGTCTGGTCTGGTTTGAGCCAGTCAAAACCGGTTTGTGTCCCGTTTGCAGCCGGTCTGGGCCGGTCTGCTCCGGTTTGATCTGGTTTCAGCTGGTCTGGGTCGGTCGAGTCCAGTTTGATCCGGTCAAAACCGCTTTGAGGCGGTCAAAACCGGTTTGAAACGGTATGATCTGGTTTTGAGCCGGTCTGCTCTGGTTTGATCCGGTCAAAACCGGTTCGAGCCGGTCAAAAGCGCTTTGAGCCAGTCTGGTCTGGTTTGAACCGGTGAAAACCGGTTTGTTGCCCAGTTTTAGGCATTCTGGGCCGGTCTGGTCCGGTTTGATCCGATTTTAGCCGGTCTGGGCCCGTCTGATTTGGTTTGATCCGGCTCATCCGGTCAAAACCGGGTTTTTACCCGGTCAAAACCGGTTTCAGCCTGTCTGGTGTGGTTTGAGCAGTTCAAAACCAGTTTGACCCGGTCAAAACAGGTTTGAGCCGGTCTGGTCTGATTTGAGCCGGTCTGGTCTGGTTTGAGCCGGTCAAAACAGGTTTGAGCCGGTTTGGTCTGGTGGAAGCCAGGCAAAACTGATTCGAGACTGTCTGAGCTGGTCTGGTCCGGTTTGATCCGGTGTAATCAGATCAAAACCGGTTTGAGCCAGTGAAAACCGGTTTTAGCCAGTCTGGAGCGGTTTGAGCTGGTCAAAACCGGATTGAGCCAGTCAAAACCGGTTTGAACCGGTCTGGTCTTGATTGAGCCGTTCAAAACCGGCTCAGGTCGATCAAAATCGGTTTGAGCTGGTCTGGCCTGGTTTGAACTGGTCAAAACCGATTTGTGGCCCAGTTTTAGGCAGTCTGGGCCGGTCGGGTATGGTTTGATCCGATTTTAGCCGGTCTGGGCTGGTCTGATTCGGTTTGATCCGGACTCATTCTGTCAAACCTGGTTTTAGCCAGTCAAAACCGGTTTCAGCCGGTCTGGTGTGGTTTGAGCCAGTCAAAACCAGTTCGAGCCGTTCAAAACCGGTTTGTGACGATCAAAACCGGATTGAACCGGTCTGGTCTGGTTTGAGCTGGTCTAATCAGGTCAAAACCGGTTTAAGCCAGTAAAAACGGGTTTTACCCGGTCTGGAGTGGTTTGAGCTGATCAAAACCGGTTTCAGGCAGTCAAAACCAAACTCAGGCAGTCAAAACCGGTTTGAACCGCTCTGGTCTGGTTTGAGCCGGTCAAAACCGGCGCAGGTCGGTCAAAAACGGTTTGAGCCGACCTGGTCTGGTTTCAGCTGGTCAAAACCGCTTTGTGGCCCGCTTTCAGCCGGTCTGTACCGGTCTGGTCCTGTTTGACCTGCTTTCAGCTCATCTGGGAAGGTAGAGTCTGGTTTGATCCGGTCAAAACCGCTTTGAGCCGGTGAGAAACCGGTTTGAGCCGGTCTGGTCTGTTTGAACTGGTCAAAACCGATTTGTGTCCCAGTTTTAGGCGGTCTGGGCCGGTATGCTCCGGTTTGATCCGGGTTTCAGCTGCTCTGGGACGGTCGAGTCCGGTTAGATCTGGTCAAAACCGCTTTGAGCCGGTCAAAACCAGTTGGAGCCGGTCTGGTCTGGTTTGAGCCGGTCTGCTCTGGTTTGAGCCGGTCAAAATCGTTTTGAGCCGGTCAAAACAACTTTGAGCCGCTCTGGTCTGTTTTGAACCGGTCAAAACCGGTTTGTGGCCCAGTTTTAGGCGTTCTGGGCCGGTCTGGTCCGGTGTGATCCGATTTTAGCTGGTTTGGGCCGGTCTGATACGGTTTGATCCGGTCTCATCCGGTCAAACCCGGTTTGAGCCGGTCAAAACCGGTTTCATCCGCTCTGGTGTGGTTTGAGCCGGTCAAAACCGGTTTTGAGCCGTTCAAAACCGCTTTGTGATGATCAAAACCGTATTGAACCGGTCTGGTCTGGATTGAGCTGGTCTAATCAGGTCAAAACCGGTTTAAGCCGGTAAAAACGGGTTTTACCCTGTCTGGAGTGGTTTGAGCCGGTCAAAACCGGTTTCAGGCAGTCAAAACCAAACTGAAGCAGTCAAAACCGGATTGAACAGGTCTTTTGTGGTTTGAGCCGGTCAAAACCGGTTCAGGAAGGTAAAAAACGGTTTGAGCCGATCTGGTCTGGTTTCATCCGGTCAAAACCGCTTTGTGGACCGCTTTCAGCCGGTCTGTACCGGTCTGGTCCTGTTTGACCCGCTTTCAGCTCATCTGGGCATGTAGAGTCTGGTTTGATCCGGTCAAAACCGCTTTGAGCCGGTGAAAACCGGTTTGAGCCGGTCTGCTCTGGTTTGAACTGGTCAAAACCGGTTTGTGTCCCAGTTTTTAGGCGGTCTGGGCCAGTCTGGTCCTGTTTTGAACCACTTTCACCTCATCTGGGCCGGTAGAGTCTGGTTTGATCCGGTCAAAACCGCTTTGAGCCGGTCAAAATCGGTTTGAGCCGGTCTGGCCTGGCTTGAACCGGTCAAAACCGGTTTGTGGCCCAGTTTTAGGCAGTCTGGGTCGGGTCGGGTATGGTTTGATCGGATTGTAGCCAGTCTGGGGCAGTCTGAATCGGTTTGATCCAGTCTCATCCGGTCAAACCCGGTTTTAGCCGGTCAAAACCGGTTTCAGCCGGTCTGGTGTGGTTTGAGCCGGTCAGAACGGGTTTGAGCCGGTCTGGTCTGGTTCGAGTCTGTGAAAACAGGCTCAGGTAGGTCAAAACCGCTTTGAGCCGGTCAAAACCGGTTCGAGCCGTTCAAAACCGGTTGTGCCAGTTAGAAACCGCATTGAACCGGTCTGGTCCGGTTTGAGCTGGTCTAATCAGGTCAAAACCGGTTTAAAGCGGCTGAAAACAGGTTTTAACCGGTCTGTAGTGGTTTGAGCCGGTCAAAACCGGTTTCAGCCGGTCAAAACCGGATTGAGGGAGTCAAAACGGGTTTGTACCTGTCTGGTCTTGTTTGGGCCGTTCAAAACTGGCTCAGTTCGGTCAAAACCGGTTTGAGCCGGTCTGGTCTGGTTTGCACCGGTCAAAACCGGTTTGTGGCCCAGTTTTAGGCGGGTCTGGGCCGGTCTGGTCCGGTTTGATCTGATTTTAGCCGGTCTGGGCCCGTCTGATTCGGTTTGATCCCGCCTCATCCTGTCAAAACCGGATTTAGCCAGTCAAAACCGGTTTGACCCAGTCAAAACAGGTTTGAGCCGGTCTGGTCTGGTTTGAGTCGGTCAAAACCGGTCTGAGCCGGTTTGGTCTGGTTGAAGCCAGTCAAAACCGATTCGAGCCTGTCTGAGCCGGTCTGGTCCGGTTTGATCCGGTCTAATCCGATCAAAACCGGTTTGAGCCAGTGAAAACCGGTTTTAGACCGTCTGGACTGGTTTGAGCCGGTCAAAAACGGGTTGAGCCAGTCAAAACTGGTTTGAACCGGTCTGGTCTTGATTGAGCCGTTCAAAAACGGCTCAGGTCGATCAAAATCGGTTTGAGCCGGTCTGGTATGGTTTCAGCCGGTCAAAACCGCTTTGTGGCCCGCTTTCAGCTGGTCTGGGCCGGTCTGCTCCAGTTTGACCCGGTTTCAGCTTGTCTGTGCCTGTCGAGTCTGGTTTGATCCGGTCAAAACCGCTTTGAGCCGGTCAAAACCGGTTTGAGCCGGTTTGGCCTGGCTTGAACCGCTCAAAACCGGTTTGTGGCCCACTTTTAGCCAGTCTGGGGTGGTTGGGTACTGTTTGATCGGATTGTAGCCGGTCTGGGCCAGTCTGATTCGGTTTGATCCGGTCTCATCTGGTCAAACCCGGTTTTAGCCGGTCAAAACAGGTATCAGCCGGTCAAAACCGGATTGAGGCAGTCAAAACCGGTTTGAAACGGTTTGGTCTGGTTGGAGCCGGTCAAAACCGTCTCCGGATGGTGGAAAACGGGTTTGAGCCAGTCTGGTCTGGTTTGCACCGGTCAAAACCGGTTTGTGGCCCAGTTTAGGCGTTCTGGGCCATTCTGGTCCGGTGTGATCCGATTTTAGCCAGTCTGGGCCGGTCTGATTCGGTTTGATCTGGTCTCGTCCGGTCAAAACCGGTTTTAGCCAGTCAAAAACGGTTTCAGCCGGTCTGTTGTGGTTTGAGCAGTTCAAAACCGGTTTGAGCTGGTCTGGTCTGGTTTGAGCCCTTCTAAACCATCTCAGGCCAGTCAAAACCGGTTTGAGCCGGTCTGGTCTGGTTACAGCCGGTCAAAACCGGTTTGTGTCCCGGTTTCAGCTGGTCTGGGCCAGTCTAGTCCTGTTTGATCCGGTTTCAGCTTGTCTGTGCCTGTCGAGTCTGGTTTGATCCGGTCAAAACCGCTTTGAGCCGGTCAAAACCGGTTTGAGCCATTCTGGCCAAAACCGGTTTGAGGTGGTGAAAACCGGCTCAGGTCGGTCAAAATCGCTTTGAGCCCGTCTGTCCTGGCTTGAACCAGTCAAAACCGGTTTGTGGCCCAGCTTTAGGCAGTCTGGGGCGGTCGGGTACAGTTTGATCCGATTGTAGCCGGTCTGGGCCAGTCTGATTCGGTTTGATCCGGTCTCATCCGGTGGAAACCCGGTTTTAGCCGGTCAAAACCAGTTTCAGCCTGTCTGGTGTGGTTTGAGCCGGTCAAAACCGGTTCGAGCCGTTCAAAACCGGTTTGTGACGATCAAAACCGGATTGAACAGGTCTGGTCTGGTTTGAGCTGGTCTAATCAGGTCAAAATCGGTTTAAGCCGGTCAAAACCGGTTTTACCCGGACTGGAGTGGTTTGAGCCGGTCAAAACCGGTTTCAGCTGGTCAAAACCGAATTCAGGCTGTCAAAACCGGTTTGAGCCGGTCTGGTCTGGTTTGAGCCGGTCAAAACTGGCCCAGGTCGGTCAAAATCGGTTTGAGCCTATCTGGTCTGGTTTCAGCCGGTCAAAACCACTTAGTGGCCCGCTTTCAGCCGGTCAGGGCCGGTCTGGTCCTGTTTGATCCGCTTTCAACTCATATGGGCCGGTAGAGTCTGGTTTGATCCGGTCAAAACCGTTTTGAGCCGGTCAATACCGGTTTGAGATGGTCTGGTCTTGTTTGAGCCGGTCTGGTCTGGTTTGAGCTGGTCAAAACCGGTTCGAGCCGGTGAAAACTGGATTGAGCCGGTTTGGTCTGGTTGAAGTCAGTCTAAACCGGTTTTAGCCAGTCAAAAACGGTTTCAGCCGGTCTGGTGTGGTTTGAGCAGGTCAAAAACCGGTTTGAGCCGGTCTGGTCTGGTTTGAGCCGGTGTGGTCTGGTTTGAGCTGGTCAAAACCGGTTCGAGCCGGTGAAAACTGGATTGAGCCGGTTTGTTCTGGTTGAATTCAGTCGAAACAAATTCGAGCCTGTCTGAGCCGGTCTCGTCCGGTTTGACCCGGGTCTAATCACGTCAAAACCAGTTTGGGCCGTTTAAAAAACCGGTTTTAGCCGGTCTGGAGTGGTTTGAGCTGGTCAAAACCGGATTGAGCCAGTCTAAACCAGTTTGAACCTATCTGGTCTGGTTTGAGCCGGTCAAAGCTGATTTGAGCCGGTCTGGCCCGATTTTAGCCGGTCTGTGCCACTCTCGTCTGGTTTGATCCACTTTCAGCTGGTCTGGGCCTGTCTGGGCCAGTTCGATCCGGTGTGAGCCAGTCTGGTCCAGTTTGATCCGTTGTCATCCGGTGAAAACCGGTTTGAACCGCTCTGGTCCGGATTGAGCCGGTCTGGTCTGGTATGAGCCGGTCTAAACCGGCTCAGGTCGGTCAAAAACCGGTTTGAGCCGGTCTGGTCTGGTTTGAGCCCTTCTAAACCATCTCAGGCCAGTCAAAACCGGTTTGAGCCGGTCTGGTCTGGTTTTCAGCCAGTCAAAACCGGTTTGTGTCCCGGTTTCAGCCGGTCTGGGCCAGTCTAGTCCTGTTTGATCCGGTTTCAGCTTGTCTGTGCCCGTCGAGTCTGGTTTGATCTGGTCAAAACCGCTTTGAGCCGGTGAAAATCGGTTTGTGCCAGTCTGGTCAAAACCGGGTTTGAGCTGGTGAAAACCCGCTCAGGTCAGTCAAAATCGGTTTGAGCCCATCTTTCCTGGCTTGAACCAGTCAAAACCGGTTTGTGGCCCAGCTTTAGGCAGTCTGGGGTGGTCGGGTACAGTTTGATCGGATTGTAGCCGGTCTGGGCCAGTCTGATTCGGTTTGACCCGGTCTCATCCGGTCAAACCCGGTTTGAGCCGGTCAAAACCAGTTTCAACCGGTCTGGTGTGGTTTGAGCCAGTCAAAACCGGTTCGAGCCGTTCAAAACCGGTTTGTGATGATCAAAACCGGATTGAACAGGTCTGGTCTGGTTTGAGCTGGTCTAATCAGTCAAAATCGGTTTAAGCCGGTCAAAACCGGTTTTACCCAGACTGGAGTGGTTTGAGCCGGTCCAAAACCGGCTCAGGTCGGTCAAAATCGGTTTGAGACTATCTGGTCTGGTTTCAGCCGGTCAAAACCACTTAGTGGCCCGCTTTCAGCCGGTCTGGGCCGGTCTGGTCCTGTTTGATCCGCTTTCAGCTCAATATGGGCCGGTAGAGTCTGGTTTGATCTGGTCAAAACCGTTTTGAGCCGGTCAATACCGGTTTGAGATGGTCTGGTCTTGTTTGAGCCGGTCTGGTCTGGTTTGAGCTGGTCAAAACCGGTTCGAGGTGGTGAAAACTGAATTGAGCCGGTTTGGTCTGGTTGAAGTCAGTCGAAACCAATTCGAGCCTGTCTGAGCCAGTCTGGTCTGGTTTGACCCGGTCTAATCACGTCAATACCAGTTTGGGCCGTTGAAAACCGGTTTTAACCGTCTGGAGTGGTTTGAGCTGGTCAAAACAGGATTGAGCCAGTCTAAACCAGTTTGAACCTGTCTGGTCTGGTTTGAGCCGGTCAAAGCCGATTTGAGCCGGTCTGGCCCAGTTTTAGCCGGTCCTGTGCCACTCTCGTCTGGTTTGATCCAGTTTCAGCTGGTCTGGGCCTGTCTGGGCAAGTTCGATCCGGTGTGAGCCAGTCTGGTCCGGTTTGATCCGTTGTCATCCGGTCAAAACCGGTTTGAACCGCTCTGGTCCGGATTGAGCCGGTCTGGTCTGGTTTGAGCTGGTCAAAACCGGTTTCAGCTGGTCAAAACCGAATTGAGGCTGTCAAAACCGGTTTGAGCCGGTCTGGTCTGGTTTGAGCCGGTCAAAACCGGCTCAGGTCGGTCAAAATCGGTTTGAGCCTATCTGGTCTGGTCTCATCTGGTCAAATCCACTTTGTGGCACGCTTTCAAGCGGTCTGGGCCGGTCTGATCCTGTTTCACCCGCTTTCAGCTCATCTGGGCCAGTATAGTCTGGTTTGATCCGGTCAAAAATGCTTTGAGCCGGTCAAAAATCAGTTTGAGCCGGTCAAAACCGGTTTCAGCCACTCAAAACCGGATTGAGGCAGTCAAAACCGGTTTGAATCGGTCTGGTCTGGTTGGAGCCGGTCAAAACCGGCTCAGGACGGTCAAAACCGGTTTGAGCCGGTTCTGGTCTGGTTTGAGCCCTTCTAAACCATCTCTAGCCAGTCAAAACCGGTTTGTGCCAGTCTGGTCTGTTTTCAGCCGATCAAAACCGGTTTGTGTCCCGGTTTCAGCTGGTCTGGGCCAGTCTAGTCCTGTTTGATCCGGTTTCAGCTTGTCTGTGCCCGTCGAGTCTGGTTTGATCCGGTCAAAACCGCTTTGAGCCGGTCAAAACCGGTTTGAGCCAGTCTGGTCTAAACCGGTTTGAGGTGGTGAAAACCGGCTCAGGT
>NW_027327008.1:0-24083 GCF_047675955.1 Chlorocebus sabaeus | reverse complement strand
AGGTTCTCAGAAAGCTCCTTTCCAGTTTTCAACTGAAGATATTTTCTTTTTCACCGTAGCCCTCTATGGACTTCAAAATATTACTTTGCAAATTCCACAAGAACAGTCTTAGCAAAAGTGTTCTTGAGAGGAAAGCTATAACTCTGTGAGATGAATTAACAGAACACAAAGCAGTTTCTCAGAAAGCTTCTTTCCAGTTTTTAACTGAAGATATTTTCTTTTTGACCATAACCCTCTATGGGGTTCCAAATATCACTTTGTATATTCCACAAGAACAGTCTTAGCCAAAGGCTTCTTGAGGGGAAAGCTGTAACTCTCTGAGATAAATTAACAGAACACAAAGCAGTTTCACCGAAAGCTTCTTTCCCCTTTTAATAGAAGAGATTTCGTTTTTCACCATAGCCCTCTATGGGCACCCAAATATCTCTTTGCAAATTCCACAAGAACAGTCTTAGAGAATGGCTACTTGAGGGGAAAGCTGTAACTCTGAAGATGAACTAACGGAACACAAAGCAGTATCTCAGAAAGCTTCTTTTCGTTTTTCATCTTAGGATATTTCCTTTTTCACCGTAGAACTCTAAGGTCTTACAAATATCACTTTGGAAATTCAACAAGAACACTCTTAGCGAAAGGCTTCTTGAGGGGAAAGCTGTACGACTGAGAGATATATTAACAGAACACAAAGCAGTGTGTCTGAAAGCTTCTTTCTAGTTTTTCACTAAAGATATTTCCTTTTTCACCATAGCCGTCTATGTGCTTCAAAATATCACTTTCCAAATTCCACAAGAACAGTCTTAGCGAAAGGGTCTTTGAGAAAGGCTTTTTAGGAGAAAGCTGTAACTCTGTGAGATGAATTAACAGAACACAAGGCAGTTTGTCAGAAAGCTTCTTTCCAGTTTTTAATGGAAGATATTACCTTTTTCACCATAGACCTCTATGGGCTTCCAATTATCACTTTGCAAATTCCCCAAGAACAGTCTTAGCGAAAGGCTTCATGAGTGGAACGCCGTAACTCTGAGAGATGAATTAACAGAACACAAAGCTGTTTCTCAGAAAGCTTCTTTCCAGTTTTTAACTGAAGATATTTTCTTTTTCACCATAGCCCTCTATGGGCTTCCAAATATCACTTTGCAAATTCCCCAAGAACAGTCTTAGCGAAAGGCCTCTTGAGGGGAAAGCTGTAACTGTGTGAGATGAATTAACAGAACACAAAGCAGTTTTTCAGAAAGCTTACTTCCAGTTTTTAACAGATGATATTTTCTTTTTCACCATGTCCCTCTATGGGCTCCAAATATCACTTTGAAATTTAAACAAGAACAGCCTGAGTGAAAGGCTTCTTGAGGGGAAAGCTCTAACACTGTGAGATCAATTAACAGATCACAAAGCCGTCTCCCAGAGGGCTTCTTTCCTGTTTTTAACTGAAGAAAATTCCTTTTTCACCATAGTCCTCTAGGGGCTTCCAAATATCACTTTGCAAATCCCACAAGAGCAGTCTTAGCGAAAGGCTTCTAGAGGGGAAAGCTGTAACTCTTTGAGATGAATTAACAGAAGACAAGATAGTTTCTCAGAAAGCTTTCCAGTTTTCAACGATAGATATTTCCTTTTTCACCATAGCCCTCCATGGGCTTCCAAATATCGCTTTGCAAATTTCACAAGGAGAGTCTTAGTGAAAGGCCACCTGAAAGGAAAGCTGTAACCCTGTGAGATGAACTTTCAGAACACAAAGTAGTTTCTCAGAAAGCTTCTTATCGGTTTTTATCTTAGGATATTTCCATTTTCACAATAGCCCTCTATGGGCTTACAAATATCACTTTGCGAATTCCAAAAGAAGAGCCTTGGCCAAAGGCTTCTTGAGGAGGAAGCTGTAACTCTGTGAGTTGAATTAACAGAACACAAAGCAGTTTCTCAGAAAGCTTCTTTCCAGTTTTTACCTGAAGATATTCCTTTTTTACCGTAGCCCACTATGGGCTTCCAAATATCATTTTTAAATTCTACAAGAACAGTCTTTGCGAAAGCCTACTTGAGGGGAAAGCTGTAACACTTTGAGATGAATTAACAGAACACAAAGCAGTTTCTAAGAAAGCTTCTTTCCAGTTTTTAACAGAAGATATTTCCTTTATCACCATTGCCTTCTATGGGGTTCCAAATATCAATTTGGAAATTCCACAAGAACAGTCTTACCGAAAGGCCTCTTGAGGGGAAAGCGGTAACTCTGTGAGATGAATTAACAGAACACGAAGCAGTTTCTCAGAAAGTTTCTTTTCAGTTTTTATCTTAGTATATTTCCTTTTCTACCTTAGCCCTCTATGGGCTTACAAATATCACTTTGAATATTCCACAAGAACAGACTTAGCGAAAGGCTTCTTGAGGTGAAAGCTGTTACTCTGTGAGATGAATTAACAGAACACAAAGTAGATTCTCAGAAAGCTTCTTTTCAGTTTTTATCTTAGGATATTTCCTTTTTCACCATAGCCCTCTATGGGCTTCCAAATATCACTTTGCAAATTCCACAAGAACATTGTTAGCGAAAGGCTTCTGGAGGGGAAAATTGTAACTGTGTGGGATGAATTAACAGAACACAAAGCAGTTTCCCGAAAGTTTCTTTCCAGTATTTAACGGAAGATATATTATTTTTCACCATAGCCCTCTATGGGCTTCCATATATCACTTTGCAAATTCCACAAGAACGTTCTTAGCGAAAGGCTTCTGGAGGAGAAATCTGTAACTCTGTGAGATGAATTAAGAGAACACAAAGCAGTTTCTCGAAAGCTTCTTTTCAGGTTTAACGGAAGATATTTCCTTTTTCACCTTAGCCCTCTAGGGGTTCCAAATATCACTTTGCAATTTCCACAAGAACAGTCTTAGCAAAAGGCTTTTTGAGGGGAACGCTGTAACTCAGTGAATGAATTAACAGAACACCAAGCAGTTTCTCAAAAAGATTCTTTCCAGTTTTTAACGGAAGATATTTCTATTTTTACCATAGCCCTCTATGGGCTTCCAAATATCACCTTGAAAATTCCACAAGAACAGTCTTAAGGAAATGCTTCTTTGGGGGAAAGCTGTAACTCTGTCACGTGAATTAGCAGAACACAAAGTAGTTTCTCAGAAAGCTTCTTTTCGGTTTTTATCTTAGGATACTTCCATTTTCACCATAGCCCTCTATGGGCTTCGAAATATCACTTTGCAAATTTCCCAAGAATAGTCTTAGTGAACGGCTCCTGGATGGAAAAGCGGTACCTCTGTGAGATGAATTAATAGAACACAAAGCAGTTTCACAGAAAACTTCTTTCCGTTTTTTAACTGAAGACATTTCCTTTTTCACCAAATCCCTCTATGGGCTTCCGAATATTTCTCTGCAAAGTCCACAAGAACATTCTTAGCGAATGGATTCTTGATTGAAAAGCAGTAACTCTGAGAGATGAACTAACACAACACAAAGTAGTTTCTCACAAAGCTTCTTTTCAGTTTTTATCTTGGGATATTTCCTTTTTCATCATAGCCCTCTATGGGTTTCCAAATATCAATTTGTAAATTCCACAAGAACTGTTTTAGCGAAAGGCTTCTTGATGGGAAACGTGTAATTCTGTGAGATGAATTAATAGAACACAAAGCAGTCTCTCAGAAAGCTTCTTTCCAGTTTTGAACGGAAGATATTCCCTTTTTCACCATAGCCCTCTATGGGCTTCCAAATATCCCTTTGCCAATTCCATAAGAACAGCCTTAGCGAAAGGCTTCTTGAAGGGAAAGATGTAACTGTGTGAGATGAATTAACAGAACACAGAGCAGTTTCTCAGAAAGCTTCTTTCCAGTTTTGAACGGAAGATATTTCATTTTCAAAATAGACCTCTATGGGTTTCCAAATATCACTTTACAAATTACACAAGAACAGTCTTAGCGAAAGCCTTCTTGAGGGAAAAGCTGTGCCTCTGTGAGATGCATTAACAAAACACAAAGCGGTTTCTCCGAAGGCTTCTTTTCAATTTTGATCTTCTTAAGGGGAAAGCTGTAACTCTGTGAGATGAATTAACAGAACACAAAGCAGATTCTCAGAAAGCTTCTTTTCAATTTTTATCTTAGGATATTTCCTTTTCCACCATAGCCCTCAGTGGGCTTCCAAATATCACTTTGCAAATTCCACAAGAACAGTCTTAGCGAAAGGTTCTTGAGGGAAAAGCTGTGACTCTGTGAGATGCATTAACAAAACACAAAGCGGTTTCTCCGAAGGCTTCTTTTCAATTTTTATCTTAGGATGTTTTCTTCTTCACCATAGCCCTCTATGGGCTTCCAAATATCACTTTGCAAATTCCACAAAAGCAGTCTTAAGGAATGGCTTTTTGAGAAGAAAGCTGTAACTCCGTATGATGAATTAACAGAACACAAAGCAGTTTCTCAGAAAGCCTCTTTCCAGTTTTTTACGGAAGATATTTCATTTTTCACCATAGCCTTCTATGGGCTTCCAAATATCACTTTGCAAATTACACAAGAACAGTCTTAGTGAAAGGCTTCTTGAGGGGAATGCTGTAACTCTGTGAGATGCATTGACAGAACAAAAAGCAGTTTCTCAGAAAGCCTCTTTTCAATTTTTTTCTTAGGATATTTCCTTTTACACCATAGCCCTCTATGGGCTTCCATATATCACTTTGCAAATTCCAGAAGAACAGTCTTAGGGAATGGCTTCTTGAGGGGAAGCTGTAACTCTGTGAGATGAATTAACAGAACACAAAGCAGTTTCTCAGGAAGCTTCTTTTCAGTTTTTAACTGAAGATATTTCCTTTTTTACCATAGCCCTCTAAGGGCTTCCAAATATCACTTTCCAAATTCCACAAGAACAGTCTTAGCGAAAGGCTTCCTGAGGGGGAAACTGTAACACTCTGAGATGAATTAACAAAACACAAAGCACTTTTTCAGAAAGCTTCTTTCCAGTTTTTAACTGAAGCTATTTCCTTTTTCACCATAGCCCTCTATGGGCCTCAAAATATCACTTTGTAAATTCCACAAGAACAGTATTAGCAAAAGGCTTCTTTAGGGGAAAGCTGTAATCCTGTGAGATGATTTAACAGAACACAAAGCAGTTTCTCAGAAAGCTTGTTTTCAGTTTTTATCTTAGGATATTTCGTTTTTCACCATAGCCCTCAATGGGCTTCCAAATATCACTTTGCAAATTCCACAAGAACAGTCTTAGCGAATGGCTTCTTGAGGGGAAAGCTGTAACCGTATGAGATGAATTAACAGAACACAAAGCAGTTTCTCAGAAAGCTTCTTTTCAGTTTTTAAATACAGATATTTACTTTTTCACCATAGCTCTCTAGGGGCTTCCAAATATCACTTTGTAAATTCCACAAGAACAGTCTTAGCGAAAGGCTTCTTGAGGGGAAAGCTGTAACTCTGTGAGATGTATTAACAGAACACAAAGCAGTTTCTCAGAAACTTCTCTCCAGTTTTAACGGAAGATATTTCCTTTTTCCCCGTAGCCATCTAAGGGCTTCCAAATATTACTTGGCAAATTCCACAAGAACAGTCTTAGCGAAAGGCATCTTGTGGGGAAAGCTGTAACTGTGTGATATGAGCTAACATAACACAAAGCAGTTTCTCAGAAAGGTTCTTTTCAATTTTTATCTTAGGATATTTCCTTTTTCACCATAGTCTTCTATGGGCTTCTAAATATCACTTTGCAAATTCCACAAGAACACCTTAGCAAAAGATTTGTTGAGGGGAAAGTTGTAACACTGTGGGATGAATTAACAGAACACAAAGCAGGTTCTCAGAAACCTTCTTGTCAGTTTTTATCTTAGGATATTTCCTTTTTCACCATAGCCCTCTATGGGCTTCCAAATATCACTTTGCAAATTCGACAAGGACAGTCTTAGCGAAAGGCTTCTTGAGGCGAAAGCTGTAACTCTGTGAGATCAATTTACAGAACACAAAGCAGTTTCTCAGAAATCTTCTTTGCAGTTTTTAACGGAACATATTTCATTTTCACCATAGTCCTCTACGGGCTCCCAAACATCATTTTGCAAATTCCACAAGAATAGTCTTAGTGAACGGCTCCTTGAGTGGAAAGCTGTATATCTGTGAGATGAATTAACAGAAGACAAAACAGTTTCTCAGAAAGCTTCTTTACAGTTATTAACGGAAGATATTTAATTTTTCACCATACCCGCTATGGACTTCCAAATATCCATTTGCAAATTCCACAAGAACAGTCTTAGTGAAAGGATTCTTCATGGGAGGGTGTAACTCTGTGAGATGAATTAACAGAACACAAAGCAGTTTCTCAGAAAGCTTCTTTCCAGTTTTTAACTGAAGATATTTCCTTTTTCACCATAGCCGTCTTTGGGCTTGCAACTATCACTTTGCAAATTTCACAACACCACTTTAGCGAAAGGCTTCTTTAGGGGAAAGCTGTAACTCTGTGTGATGAATTAACAGAACACAAAGCAGGTTCTCAGAAAGCTTCTTGTCAGTTTTTCTCTTACGATATTTCCTTTTTCAACATGGTCCTCTATGGGTTTCCAAATATCACTTTGCAAAGTCCACAAGAACACTCTTAGCGAATGGCTTCTTGAGGGGAAAGTTGTAACTCTGTGAGATGAATTAACAGAAGAGAAATCAGTTTCTCAGAAAGCTTCTTTTCAGTTATTACTGAAGATATTTCCTTTATCACCGTAGCCCTCTATTGGCTTGCAAATATCACTTTACAAATTCCACAAGAACAGTATTAGTGAAAGGCTTCTTCAGGGCCAAGCTGTTACAGTGTGCGATGAATTAACAGACAAAAAGCACTTTCTATAAAGCTTCTTTTCAGTTTTTATCTTAGGATATTTCCTTTTTCACCATAGCACTCTCTGGGCTTCCAAATATCACCTTGCAAATTACACAAGAACAGTCTTAGAGAAAGACTTCTTGACGGGAAAGCTGTAACTCTGTGAGATGAATTAACGGAACACGAAGCAGTTTCTCAGAAAGCTTCTTTTCAGTTCTTATCTTAGGATATTTCCTTTTTCACCATATTCCTCTATGGGCTTCCAAATATCACTTTGCAAATTCCACAAGAACATCTTTGCGAAAGGTTTCTTGAGGGGAAAGCTGCAACTCTGTGAGATGAATTAACCGAACACAAAGCAGTTTCTCAGAAAGCTTCTTTCCAGTTTTTAACTGAACATATTTCCTTTTTCACCATAGCGCTCTGTGAGCTTTCAAATATCACTTTGCAAATTCCACAAGAACAACCATATCGAAAGGATTCTTGAGGGGTAAGCTGTAACTCTGCGAGATGAATTAGCAGAACATAAAGCAGTTTCTCAGAAATCTTCTTTGCAGATTTTAACGGAAGATATCTCATTTTCACCCTAGCCCACTATGGGCTTCCAAATATCACTTAGGAAATTCCACAAGAACAGTCTTAGCGAATGGATTATTGAGGGGAAAGCTGTAACTCTGTGAAATGAATTAACAGAACACAAAGCAGTTTATCAGAAAATTTCTTTGCAGTTTTTAACTGAAGATATTTCCTTTTTCACCATAGCTCTCTATGGGCTTCCAAATATCGCTTTGCAAAATCCACAAGAAGAGTCATAGCGAAAGGCTTCTTGAGTGGAAAGCTGTAACTGTGAGATGAAATTAACAGAACACAAAACAGTTTCTCAGAAAGCTTCTTTCCAGTTTTTAACTGAATTTATTTCCTTTTCACCATAGACTTCTATGGGCTTCCAAATATCACTTTACAAATTCCACAAGAACAGTCTTAGTGAAAGGCTTCTTGAGGGAGAAGCTGTAACTCTGTGAGATGCATTAACAAAACACAAAGCTCTTTCTCTGAAGGCTTCTTTTCAATTTTTATCTTAGGATGTTTTCTTCCTCACCATAGCCCTCTAAGGGCTTCCAAATATCACTTTGCAAATTCCACAAAAGCAGTCTTAGGGAATGGCTTTTTGAGAGGAAAGCTGTAACTCTGTAAGATGAATTAACAGAACACAAAGCAGTTTCTCAGAAAGCCTCTTTCCAGTTTTTTACGGACGATATTTCCTTTTTCACCTTGGCCCTCTATGTTCCTCCAAATATCACTTTGTAAATTACACAAGAACAGTCTTAGTGAAAGGCTTCTTGAGGGGAAAGCTGTAACTCTGTGAGATGAATTAACATAACACAAAGCAGTTTCTCAGAAAGCTTCTTTTCAATTTTTATCTTAGGATATTTCCTTTTTCACCATAGCCCTCTACGCGCTTTCATATATCACTTTGCAAATTCCACAAGAACAGTCTTAGGGAATGGCTTCTTGAGGGGAAAGCTGTAACTCTGTGAGATGAATTAACAGAACACAAAGGAGTTTCTCAGGAACCTTGTTTTCAGTTTTTAACTGAAGATATTTCTTTTTCACCATAGCCCTCTAAGGGCTTCCAAATATCACTTTCCAAATTCCACAAGAACAGGGAAGCTGTAACACTCTGAGATGAATTAACAGAACACAAAGCACTTTTTCAGAAAGCTTCTTTCCAGTTTTTAACTGAAGCTATTTCCTTTTTCACCATAGCCCTCTATGGGCCTCAAAATATCACTTTGTAAATTCCACAAGAACAGTATTAGCACAAGGCTTCTTTAGGGGAAAGCTGTAACCCTGTGAGATGATTTAACAGAACACAAAGCAGTTTCTCAGAAAGCTTCTTTTCAGTTTTTTTCTTAGGATATTTCGTTTTTCACCATAGCCCTCTATGGGCTTCCAAATATCACTTTGCAAATTCCACAAGAACAGTCTTAGCGAATGGCTTCTTGAGGGGAAAGCTGTAACCGTATGAGATGAATTAACAGAACACAAAGCTGTTTCTCAGAAAGTTTCTTTTCAGTTTTTAACTACAGATATTTACTTTTTCACCATAGCTCTCTATGGGCTTCCAAATATCACTTTGCAAATTCCCCAAGAACAGACGTAGCCAAAGGCTTCTTGAGGGGAAAGCTGTAACTCTGTGAAATGAATTAACAGAACACAAAGCAGTTACTCAGAAAATTTCTTTCCAGTTTTTATCTTAGGATATTTCCTTTTTCACCACAGCCCTCTCAGGGCTTGCAAATATCACTTTGCAAATTCCAAAAGAGCAGTTTTATCGAAAGGCTTCTTTAGGGAAAAGCTGTAACTCTGTGAGATGAATTAACAGAACACAATGCAGTTTCTCACAAAGCTTCTTTCCAGTTTTTAACGGAAGATATTGCATTTTCACCAGAGCCCTCTATGGGCTTTTAAATATCACAATGCAAATTCCACAAGAACAGACTTAGCGAAAGGCTTCTTGAGGGGAAAGCTGTAACTCTGTGAGATGAATCAACAAAACACAAAGCAGTTTCTCTGAAAACTTCTTTGAAATTTTTAACGCAAGGTAATTCCTTTTTTGCCATAGCCCTCTATTGGCTTCCAAATATCACTTTGGAGATGCAACAAGAACAGTCTTAGCGAAAGGCTTCTCAAGGGGAAAGATGTAACTCTGTGAGATGAATTAACAGAACATAAAGCAGTTTCTCATAAAGCTTCTTTTCAGTTTTTATCTTACGAGATTTCCTTTTTCACCATAGCCCTCTAGGGGCTTCCAAATATCACTTTGCAAATTCCACAAGAACAGTTTTAGCGAAAGGCTTTTTGAGGGGAAAGCTGTAACTCTGTGAGATGAATTAACAGAACACAAAGCAGTCTCACAGAAATCTTATTTCCAATTTTTAACTGAAGATATTTCCTTTTTCACCTTAGCCCTCCATGGGCTTCCAAATATTACCTACCAATTTTCACAAGAACTGTCTTAGTCTACGACTTCTTGAGGGGAAATCTGGAATTCTGTGAGATGAATTGACAGAACAGATAGCAGATTCTCGGTAAGCTCCTTTCCAGTTTCTAACTGAAGATATTTCCTTTATCACCATAGCACTCTATGGGCTTCCAAATACCACTTTGCAATTTCCACAAGAACAGTCTTAGCGAATGGCTTTTTGAGGGGAAAGCTGTAACTCTGTCAGATGAATTATCAGAACACAAAGCAGTTTCTCAGAAAGCTTCTTTCCAGTTTTTAAAGGAAGATATTTCATTTTCACCATAACCCTCCAAGGTTTTCCAAATATCACTTTGCAAATTCCACAAGAACAGTCTTAGCGAAAGGCTTCTTGAGGGGAAAGCTGTAACTCTGTGAGATGAATTAACAGAACACAAAGCAGTTTCTCAGAAAGCTTCTTTCCAGTTTTTAACGGAAGGTATTTCCTTTTTCACTATAGCCCTCTATGGTCTTTAAAATATCACTTTGCAAATTCACAAGAACAGTCTTATCCAAAGGCTTCTTGAGCGGAAAGCTGTATCTCTGTGAGATGAATTAACAGAACACAAAGAAGTTTCTCAGAATGCTTCTTTCCAGTTTTTAACTGAAGGTATTTACTTTTTCAGCGTAGCCCTCTATGGGCTTCCAAATATCACCTTGCAAATTCGACAAGAACAGTCTTATCGAAAGGCTTCTTGAGCGGAAAGCTGTATCTCTGTGAGATGAATTAACAGAACACAAAGAAGTTTCTCAGAATGCTTCTTTCCAGTTTTTAACTGAAGGTATTTACTTTTTCAGCGTAGCCCTCTATGGGCTTCCAAATATCACCTTGCAAATTCGACAAGAACAGTCTTATCGAAAGGCTTCTTGAAGGGAAAACTGTAACTTTGTGAGATGAATTATCAGAACAGAAAGAACTTTCTAAGAAAGCTTCTTTAAAGTTTTTAACGGAAGATATTTTCTTTTTCACCATAGACCTCTAAGGGCACCCAAAGATCAATTTGCAAATTCCACAAGAACAGCCTTATCGAAAGGCTTCTTAAGGGGAAAGCTGTAACTCTGGGAGATGAATTAACAGAACACAACGCAGTTTCTCAGAAAGCTTCTTTGCAGTTTTAAACTGAAGATATTTCCTTTTTCACTATAGCCTTCTATGGGCTTCGAAATATCACTTTGCAAATTTCACAAGAACAGTCTTAGTGAAACTCTTCTTGAGGGGAAAGCTGTAACTCTGTGAGACGAATTAAAAGAACACAAAGCAGTTTCTCAGACAGCTTCTTTGCAGTTTTTAACGAAAGATATTTCATTTTCACCATAACCCTCTATGGGCTTAGAAATATCACTTTGCAAATTCCAGAAAAACAGTCTTAGCGAATGGCTTCTTAAGAGGAAAGCTATAACTCTCTGAGATGAATTAACAGAACACAAAGCAGTTTCTCAGAAAGCTTCTTTGCAGTTTTTAACTGAAGATATTTCCTTTTTCTCTATAGCCCTCTATGGGCTTCCAAATATCACTTTGCAAATTTCACAAGAAGAGTCTTAGTGAACCGCTTCTTGAGCGGAATGCTGTAACTCTCTGAGATGAATTAACAGAACACAAAGGAGTCTCAGAAAGCTTCTTTCCAGTTTTTAACAAAAGATATTTCATTTTCACTATAGCCTTCAATGGGCTTCCAAATATCACATTGCAATTTCTAAAAGAACATTCCTAGGGAAAGGCTTCTTGAGGGGAAAGCTGTAACACTGTGAGATGAATTAACAGAACACACAGCAGTTTCTCAGAAAGCTTCTTTGCGGTTTTTATCTTCGGATATTTCCTTTTTCACCAGACTTCTATGCACTACCAAATATCACTTCGCAAATTCCACAGGAACAGTCTTAGCGAATGGCTTGTGGAGGGAAAGCAGTAACTCTGTGAGATGAATTCACAGAAACCAAAGGAGTTTCTCAGAAAGCTTCTTTGCAGTTTTAAACTGAAGATATTTCCTTTTTCACAATAGCACTCCTTGGGCTTCGAAATATCACTTTGCAAATTTCACAAGAACAGACTTAGTGAACCGCTTCTTGAGGGGCAAGGTTTGACTCTGTGAGATGAATTAACAGAACACAAAGCAGTTTCTCAGAAAGCTTCTTTCCGGTTTTTAATGGAAGATATTTCAATTTCACCATAGCCCTCTAAGGGCTTCCAATTATCGCTTTGCAAATTCCACAGGAACAGTCTTAGCGAATGGCTTTTTGAAGGGAAAGCTGTAACTCTCTGAGATGAATTAACAGAACACAAAGCAGTTTCCCAGAAAGCTTCTTTTCAGTTTTTAACGGAAGATATTTCTTTTTTCACCATAGCCCTCTATGGGCTTCCAAATATCACATTCCAAATTTCACAAGAACTGTCTTAGTCTACGGCTTCTTGAGGGGAAAGCTGCAAATCTGTGAGATGAATTGACAGAACAGAAAGCCGTTTCTCAGAAAGCTTCTTTCCAGTTTTCAACTGAAGATATTTCCTTTTTCCCATAGCCCTCTATTGGCTTCCAAATCTCACTTTGCAAATTCGACAAGAACAGTGTTAGCGATAGGCTTCTTGAGGGGAATGCTGGAGCTCTGTGAGATGAATTAACAGATCTCAAAGCAGTTTCTCAGAAATCATCTTTTCCGTTTTTATCTCAGGATATTTCCTTTTTCACCACAGCCCTCTATGCACTTCCAAATATCATTTCGCAAATTCCAGAAAAACAGTCTTAGCGAATAGCGTCTTGAGGGAAAACGGTAACTCTGTGTGATGAATTCACAGAAAACAAAGGAGTTTCTCAGAAAACTTCTTTGCAGTTTTAAACTGATTATATTTCCTTTTTCACCATAGCCCTCTTTGGGACTCAAAATATCACGTTGCAAATTCCACAAGAACAGTCTTAGCAAAAGGCTTCTTGATGGAAAAGCTGTAACTTTGTGAGAAGAATTAACAGAACACAAAGCAGTTTCTCAGGAAGCTTCTTTTCAGTTTTTAACTGAAGATATTTCCTTTTTTACCATAGCCCTCTAAGGGCTTCCAAATATCACTTTCCAAATTCCACAAGAACAGTCTTAGCGAAAGGCTTCCTGAGGGGGAAACTGTAACACTCTGAGATGAATTAACAAAACACAAAGCACTTTTTCAGAAAGCTTCTTTCCAGTTTTTAACTGAAGCTATTTCCTTTTTCACCATAGCCCTCTATGGGCCTCAAAATATCACTTTGTAAATTCCACAAGAACAGTATTAGCAAAAGGCTTCTTTAGGGGAAAGCTGTAACCCTGTGAGATGATTTAACAGAACACAAAGCAGTTTCTCAGAAAGCTTGTTTTCAGTTTTTATCTTAGGATATTTCGTTTTTCACCATAGCCCTCAATGGGCTTCCAAATATCACTTTGCAAATTCCACAAGAACAGTCTTAGCGAATGGCTTCTTGAGGGGAAAGCTGTAACCGTATGAGATGAATTAACAGAACACAAAGCAGTTTCTCAGAAAGCTTCTTTTCAGTTTTTAAATACAGATATTTACTTTTTCACCATAGCTCTCTAGGGGCTTCCAAATATCACTTTGTAAATTCCACAAGAACAGTCTTAGCGAAAGGCTTCTTGAGGGGAAAGCTGTAACTCTGTGAGATGTATTAACAGAACACAAAGCAGTTTCTCAGAAACTTCTCTCCAGTTTTAACGGAAGATATTTCCTTTTTCCCCGTAGCCATCTAAGGGCTTCCAAATATTACTTGGCAAATTCCACAAGAACAGTCTTAGCGAAAGGCATCTTGTGGGGAAAGCTGTAACTGTGTGATATGAGCTAACATAACACAAAGCAGTTTCTCAGAAAGGTTCTTTTCAATTTTTATCTTAGGATATTTCCTTTTTCACCATAGTCTTCTATGGGCTTCTAAATATCACTTTGCAAATTCCACAAGAACACCTTAGCAAAAGATTTGTTGAGGGGAAAGTTGTAACACTGTGGGATGAATTAACAGAACACAAAGCAGGTTCTCAGAAACCTTCTTGTCAGTTTTTATCTTAGGATATTTCCTTTTTCACCATAGCCCTCTATGGGCTTCCAAATATCACTTTGCAAATTCGACAAGGACAGTCTTAGCGAAAGGCTTCTTGAGGCGAAAGCTGTAACTCTGTGAGATCAATTTACAGAACACAAAGCAGTTTCTCAGAAATCTTCTTTGCAGTTTTTAACGGAACATATTTCATTTTCACCATAGTCCTCTACGGGCTCCCAAACATCATTTTGCAAATTCCACAAGAATAGTCTTAGTGAACGGCTCCTTGAGTGGAAAGCTGTATATCTGTGAGATGAATTAACAGAAGACAAAACAGTTTCTCAGAAAGCTTCTTTACAGTTATTAACGGAAGATATTTAATTTTTCACCATACCCGCTATGGACTTCCAAATATCCATTTGCAAATTCCACAAGAACAGTCTTAGTGAAAGGATTCTTCATGGGAGGGTGTAACTCTGTGAGATGAATTAACAGAACACAAAGCAGTTTCTCAGAAAGCTTCTTTCCAGTTTTTAACTGAAGATATTTCCTTTTTCACCATAGCCGTCTTTGGGCTTGCAACTATCACTTTGCAAATTTCACAACACCACTTTAGCGAAAGGCTTCTTTAGGGGAAAGCTGTAACTCTGTGTGATGAATTAACAGAACACAAAGCAGGTTCTCAGAAAGCTTCTTGTCAGTTTTTCTCTTACGATATTTCCTTTTTCAACATGGTCCTCTATGGGTTTCCAAATATCACTTTGCAAAGTCCACAAGAACACTCTTAGCGAATGGCTTCTTGAGGGGAAAGTTGTAACTCTGTGAGATGAATTAACAGAAGAGAAATCAGTTTCTCAGAAAGCTTCTTTTCAGTTATTACTGAAGATATTTCCTTTATCACCGTAGCCCTCTATTGGCTTGCAAATATCACTTTACAAATTCCACAAGAACAGTATTAGTGAAAGGCTTCTTCAGGGCCAAGCTGTTACAGTGTGCGATGAATTAACAGACAAAAAGCACTTTCTATAAAGCTTCTTTTCAGTTTTTATCTTAGGATATTTCCTTTTTCACCATAGCACTCTCTGGGCTTCCAAATATCACCTTGCAAATTACACAAGAACAGTCTTAGAGAAAGACTTCTTGACGGGAAAGCTGTAACTCTGTGAGATGAATTAACGGAACACGAAGCAGTTTCTCAGAAAGCTTCTTTTCAGTTCTTATCTTAGGATATTTCCTTTTTCACCATATTCCTCTATGGGCTTCCAAATATCACTTTGCAAATTCCACAAGAACATCTTTGCGAAAGGTTTCTTGAGGGGAAAGCTGCAACTCTGTGAGATGAATTAACCGAACACAAAGCAGTTTCTCAGAAAGCTTCTTTCCAGTTTTTAACTGAACATATTTCCTTTTTCACCATAGCGCTCTGTGAGCTTTCAAATATCACTTTGCAAATTCCACAAGAACAACCATATCGAAAGGATTCTTGAGGGGTAAGCTGTAACTCTGCGAGATGAATTAGCAGAACATAAAGCAGTTTCTCAGAAATCTTCTTTGCAGATTTTAACGGAAGATATCTCATTTTCACCCTAGCCCACTATGGGCTTCCAAATATCACTTAGGAAATTCCACAAGAACAGTCTTAGCGAATGGATTATTGAGGGGAAAGCTGTAACTCTGTGAAATGAATTAACAGAACACAAAGCAGTTTATCAGAAAATTTCTTTGCAGTTTTTAACTGAAGATATTTCCTTTTTCACCATAGCTCTCTATGGGCTTCCAAATATCGCTTTGCAAAATCCACAAGAAGAGTCATAGCGAAAGGCTTCTTGAGTGGAAAGCTGTAACTGTGAGATGAAATTAACAGAACACAAAACAGTTTCTCAGAAAGCTTCTTTCCAGTTTTTAACTGAATTTATTTCCTTTTCACCATAGACTTCTATGGGCTTCCAAATATCACTTTACAAATTCCACAAGAACAGTCTTAGTGAAAGGCTTCTTGAGGGAGAAGCTGTAACTCTGTGAGATGCATTAACAAAACACAAAGCTCTTTCTCTGAAGGCTTCTTTTCAATTTTTATCTTAGGATGTTTTCTTCCTCACCATAGCCCTCTAAGGGCTTCCAAATATCACTTTGCAAATTCCACAAAAGCAGTCTTAGGGAATGGCTTTTTGAGAGGAAAGCTGTAACTCTGTAAGATGAATTAACAGAACACAAAGCAGTTTCTCAGAAAGCCTCTTTCCAGTTTTTTACGGACGATATTTCCTTTTTCACCTTGGCCCTCTATGTTCCTCCAAATATCACTTTGTAAATTACACAAGAACAGTCTTAGTGAAAGGCTTCTTGAGGGGAAAGCTGTAACTCTGTGAGATGAATTAACATAACACAAAGCAGTTTCTCAGAAAGCTTCTTTTCAATTTTTATCTTAGGATATTTCCTTTTTCACCATAGCCCTCTACGCGCTTTCATATATCACTTTGCAAATTCCACAAGAACAGTCTTAGGGAATGGCTTCTTGAGGGGAAAGCTGTAACTCTGTGAGATGAATTAACAGAACACAAAGGAGTTTCTCAGGAACCTTGTTTTCAGTTTTTAACTGAAGATATTTCTTTTTCACCATAGCCCTCTAAGGGCTTCCAAATATCACTTTCCAAATTCCACAAGAACAGGGAAGCTGTAACACTCTGAGATGAATTAACAGAACACAAAGCACTTTTTCAGAAAGCTTCTTTCCAGTTTTTAACTGAAGCTATTTCCTTTTTCACCATAGCCCTCTATGGGCCTCAAAATATCACTTTGTAAATTCCACAAGAACAGTATTAGCACAAGGCTTCTTTAGGGGAAAGCTGTAACCCTGTGAGATGATTTAACAGAACACAAAGCAGTTTCTCAGAAAGCTTCTTTTCAGTTTTTTTCTTAGGATATTTCGTTTTTCACCATAGCCCTCTATGGGCTTCCAAATATCACTTTGCAAATTCCACAAGAACAGTCTTAGCGAATGGCTTCTTGAGGGGAAAGCTGTAACCGTATGAGATGAATTAACAGAACACAAAGCTGTTTCTCAGAAAGTTTCTTTTCAGTTTTTAACTACAGATATTTACTTTTTCACCATAGCTCTCTATGGGCTTCCAAATATCACTTTGCAAATTCCCCAAGAACAGACGTAGCCAAAGGCTTCTTGAGGGGAAAGCTGTAACTCTGTGAAATGAATTAACAGAACACAAAGCAGTTACTCAGAAAATTTCTTTCCAGTTTTTATCTTAGGATATTTCCTTTTTCACCACAGCCCTCTCAGGGCTTGCAAATATCACTTTGCAAATTCCAAAAGAGCAGTTTTATCGAAAGGCTTCTTTAGGGAAAAGCTGTAACTCTGTGAGATGAATTAACAGAACACAATGCAGTTTCTCACAAAGCTTCTTTCCAGTTTTTAACGGAAGATATTGCATTTTCACCAGAGCCCTCTATGGGCTTTTAAATATCACAATGCAAATTCCACAAGAACAGACTTAGCGAAAGGCTTCTTGAGGGGAAAGCTGTAACTCTGTGAGATGAATCAACAAAACACAAAGCAGTTTCTCTGAAAACTTCTTTGAAATTTTTAACGCAAGGTAATTCCTTTTTTGCCATAGCCCTCTATTGGCTTCCAAATATCACTTTGGAGATGCAACAAGAACAGTCTTAGCGAAAGGCTTCTCAAGGGGAAAGATGTAACTCTGTGAGATGAATTAACAGAACATAAAGCAGTTTCTCATAAAGCTTCTTTTCAGTTTTTATCTTACGAGATTTCCTTTTTCACCATAGCCCTCTAGGGGCTTCCAAATATCACTTTGCAAATTCCACAAGAACAGTTTTAGCGAAAGGCTTTTTGAGGGGAAAGCTGTAACTCTGTGAGATGAATTAACAGAACACAAAGCAGTCTCACAGAAATCTTATTTCCAATTTTTAACTGAAGATATTTCCTTTTTCACCTTAGCCCTCCATGGGCTTCCAAATATTACCTACCAATTTTCACAAGAACTGTCTTAGTCTACGACTTCTTGAGGGGAAATCTGGAATTCTGTGAGATGAATTGACAGAACAGATAGCAGATTCTCGGTAAGCTCCTTTCCAGTTTCTAACTGAAGATATTTCCTTTATCACCATAGCACTCTATGGGCTTCCAAATACCACTTTGCAATTTCCACAAGAACAGTCTTAGCGAATGGCTTTTTGAGGGGAAAGCTGTAACTCTGTCAGATGAATTATCAGAACACAAAGCAGTTTCTCAGAAAGCTTCTTTCCAGTTTTTAAAGGAAGATATTTCATTTTCACCATAACCCTCCAAGGTTTTCCAAATATCACTTTGCAAATTCCACAAGAACAGTCTTAGCGAAAGGCTTCTTGAGGGGAAAGCTGTAACTCTGTGAGATGAATTAACAGAACACAAAGCAGTTTCTCAGAAAGCTTCTTTCCAGTTTTTAACGGAAGGTATTTCCTTTTTCACTATAGCCCTCTATGGTCTTTAAAATATCACTTTGCAAATTCACAAGAACAGTCTTATCCAAAGGCTTCTTGAGCGGAAAGCTGTATCTCTGTGAGATGAATTAACAGAACACAAAGAAGTTTCTCAGAATGCTTCTTTCCAGTTTTTAACTGAAGGTATTTACTTTTTCAGCGTAGCCCTCTATGGGCTTCCAAATATCACCTTGCAAATTCGACAAGAACAGTCTTATCGAAAGGCTTCTTGAGCGGAAAGCTGTATCTCTGTGAGATGAATTAACAGAACACAAAGAAGTTTCTCAGAATGCTTCTTTCCAGTTTTTAACTGAAGGTATTTACTTTTTCAGCGTAGCCCTCTATGGGCTTCCAAATATCACCTTGCAAATTCGACAAGAACAGTCTTATCGAAAGGCTTCTTGAAGGGAAAACTGTAACTTTGTGAGATGAATTATCAGAACAGAAAGAACTTTCTAAGAAAGCTTCTTTAAAGTTTTTAACGGAAGATATTTTCTTTTTCACCATAGACCTCTAAGGGCACCCAAAGATCAATTTGCAAATTCCACAAGAACAGCCTTATCGAAAGGCTTCTTAAGGGGAAAGCTGTAACTCTGGGAGATGAATTAACAGAACACAACGCAGTTTCTCAGAAAGCTTCTTTGCAGTTTTAAACTGAAGATATTTCCTTTTTCACTATAGCCTTCTATGGGCTTCGAAATATCACTTTGCAAATTTCACAAGAACAGTCTTAGTGAAACTCTTCTTGAGGGGAAAGCTGTAACTCTGTGAGACGAATTAAAAGAACACAAAGCAGTTTCTCAGACAGCTTCTTTGCAGTTTTTAACGAAAGATATTTCATTTTCACCATAACCCTCTATGGGCTTAGAAATATCACTTTGCAAATTCCAGAAAAACAGTCTTAGCGAATGGCTTCTTAAGAGGAAAGCTATAACTCTCTGAGATGAATTAACAGAACACAAAGCAGTTTCTCAGAAAGCTTCTTTGCAGTTTTTAACTGAAGATATTTCCTTTTTCTCTATAGCCCTCTATGGGCTTCCAAATATCACTTTGCAAATTTCACAAGAAGAGTCTTAGTGAACCGCTTCTTGAGCGGAATGCTGTAACTCTCTGAGATGAATTAACAGAACACAAAGGAGTCTCAGAAAGCTTCTTTCCAGTTTTTAACAAAAGATATTTCATTTTCACTATAGCCTTCAATGGGCTTCCAAATATCACATTGCAATTTCTAAAAGAACATTCCTAGGGAAAGGCTTCTTGAGGGGAAAGCTGTAACACTGTGAGATGAATTAACAGAACACACAGCAGTTTCTCAGAAAGCTTCTTTGCGGTTTTTATCTTCGGATATTTCCTTTTTCACCAGACTTCTATGCACTACCAAATATCACTTCGCAAATTCCACAGGAACAGTCTTAGCGAATGGCTTGTGGAGGGAAAGCAGTAACTCTGTGAGATGAATTCACAGAAACCAAAGGAGTTTCTCAGAAAGCTTCTTTGCAGTTTTAAACTGAAGATATTTCCTTTTTCACAATAGCACTCCTTGGGCTTCGAAATATCACTTTGCAAATTTCACAAGAACAGACTTAGTGAACCGCTTCTTGAGGGGCAAGGTTTGACTCTGTGAGATGAATTAACAGAACACAAAGCAGTTTCTCAGAAAGCTTCTTTCCGGTTTTTAATGGAAGATATTTCAATTTCACCATAGCCCTCTAAGGGCTTCCAATTATCGCTTTGCAAATTCCACAGGAACAGTCTTAGCGAATGGCTTTTTGAAGGGAAAGCTGTAACTCTCTGAGATGAATTAACAGAACACAAAGCAGTTTCCCAGAAAGCTTCTTTTCAGTTTTTAACGGAAGATATTTCTTTTTTCACCATAGCCCTCTATGGGCTTCCAAATATCACATTCCAAATTTCACAAGAACTGTCTTAGTCTACGGCTTCTTGAGGGGAAAGCTGCAAATCTGTGAGATGAATTGACAGAACAGAAAGCCGTTTCTCAGAAAGCTTCTTTCCAGTTTTCAACTGAAGATATTTCCTTTTTCCCATAGCCCTCTATTGGCTTCCAAATCTCACTTTGCAAATTCGACAAGAACAGTGTTAGCGATAGGCTTCTTGAGGGGAATGCTGGAGCTCTGTGAGATGAATTAACAGATCTCAAAGCAGTTTCTCAGAAATCATCTTTTCCGTTTTTATCTCAGGATATTTCCTTTTTCACCACAGCCCTCTATGCACTTCCAAATATCATTTCGCAAATTCCAGAAAAACAGTCTTAGCGAATAGCGTCTTGAGGGAAAACGGTAACTCTGTGTGATGAATTCACAGAAAACAAAGGAGTTTCTCAGAAAACTTCTTTGCAGTTTTAAACTGATTATATTTCCTTTTTCACCATAGCCCTCTTTGGGACTCAAAATATCACGTTGCAAATTCCACAAGAACAGTCTTAGCAAAAGGCTTCTTGATGGAAAAGCTGTAACTTTGTGAGAAGAATTAACAGAACACAAAGCAGTTTCTCAGGAAGCTTCTTTTCAGTTTTTAACTGAAGATATTTCCTTTTTTACCATAGCCCTCTAAGGGCTTCCAAATATCACTTTCCAAATTCCACAAGAACAGTCTTAGCGAAAGGCTTCCTGAGGGGGAAACTGTAACACTCTGAGATGAATTAACAAAACACAAAGCACTTTTTCAGAAAGCTTCTTTCCAGTTTTTAACTGAAGCTATTTCCTTTTTCACCATAGCCCTCTATGGGCCTCAAAATATCACTTTGTAAATTCCACAAGAACAGTATTAGCAAAAGGCTTCTTTAGGGGAAAGCTGTAACCCTGTGAGATGATTTAACAGAACACAAAGCAGTTTCTCAGAAAGCTTGTTTTCAGTTTTTATCTTAGGATATTTCGTTTTTCACCATAGCCCTCAATGGGCTTCCAAATATCACTTTGCAAATTCCACAAGAACAGTCTTAGCGAATGGCTTCTTGAGGGGAAAGCTGTAACCGTATGAGATGAATTAACAGAACACAAAGCAGTTTCTCAGAAAGCTTCTTTTCAGTTTTTAAATACAGATATTTACTTTTTCACCATAGCTCTCTAGGGGCTTCCAAATATCACTTTGTAAATTCCACAAGAACAGTCTTAGCGAAAGGCTTCTTGAGGGGAAAGCTGTAACTCTGTGAGATGTATTAACAGAACACAAAGCAGTTTCTCAGAAACTTCTCTCCAGTTTTAACGGAAGATATTTCCTTTTTCCCCGTAGCCATCTAAGGGCTTCCAAATATTACTTGGCAAATTCCACAAGAACAGTCTTAGCGAAAGGCATCTTGTGGGGAAAGCTGTAACTGTGTGATATGAGCTAACATAACACAAAGCAGTTTCTCAGAAAGGTTCTTTTCAATTTTTATCTTAGGATATTTCCTTTTTCACCATAGTCTTCTATGGGCTTCTAAATATCACTTTGCAAATTCCACAAGAACACCTTAGCAAAAGATTTGTTGAGGGGAAAGTTGTAACACTGTGGGATGAATTAACAGAACACAAAGCAGGTTCTCAGAAACCTTCTTGTCAGTTTTTATCTTAGGATATTTCCTTTTTCACCATAGCCCTCTATGGGCTTCCAAATATCACTTTGCAAATTCGACAAGGACAGTCTTAGCGAAAGGCTTCTTGAGGCGAAAGCTGTAACTCTGTGAGATCAATTTACAGAACACAAAGCAGTTTCTCAGAAATCTTCTTTGCAGTTTTTAACGGAACATATTTCATTTTCACCATAGTCCTCTACGGGCTCCCAAACATCATTTTGCAAATTCCACAAGAATAGTCTTAGTGAACGGCTCCTTGAGTGGAAAGCTGTATATCTGTGAGATGAATTAACAGAAGACAAAACAGTTTCTCAGAAAGCTTCTTTACAGTTATTAACGGAAGATATTTAATTTTTCACCATACCCGCTATGGACTTCCAAATATCCATTTGCAAATTCCACAAGAACAGTCTTAGTGAAAGGATTCTTCATGGGAGGGTGTAACTCTGTGAGATGAATTAACAGAACACAAAGCAGTTTCTCAGAAAGCTTCTTTCCAGTTTTTAACTGAAGATATTTCCTTTTTCACCATAGCCGTCTTTGGGCTTGCAACTATCACTTTGCAAATTTCACAACACCACTTTAGCGAAAGGCTTCTTTAGGGGAAAGCTGTAACTCTGTGTGATGAATTAACAGAACACAAAGCAGGTTCTCAGAAAGCTTCTTGTCAGTTTTTCTCTTACGATATTTCCTTTTTCAACATGGTCCTCTATGGGTTTCCAAATATCACTTTGCAAAGTCCACAAGAACACTCTTAGCGAATGGCTTCTTGAGGGGAAAGTTGTAACTCTGTGAGATGAATTAACAGAAGAGAAATCAGTTTCTCAGAAAGCTTCTTTTCAGTTATTACTGAAGATATTTCCTTTATCACCGTAGCCCTCTATTGGCTTGCAAATATCACTTTACAAATTCCACAAGAACAGTATTAGTGAAAGGCTTCTTCAGGGCCAAGCTGTTACAGTGTGCGATGAATTAACAGACAAAAAGCACTTTCTATAAAGCTTCTTTTCAGTTTTTATCTTAGGATATTTCCTTTTTCACCATAGCACTCTCTGGGCTTCCAAATATCACCTTGCAAATTACACAAGAACAGTCTTAGAGAAAGACTTCTTGACGGGAAAGCTGTAACTCTGTGAGATGAATTAACGGAACACGAAGCAGTTTCTCAGAAAGCTTCTTTTCAGTTCTTATCTTAGGATATTTCCTTTTTCACCATATTCCTCTATGGGCTTCCAAATATCACTTTGCAAATTCCACAAGAACATCTTTGCGAAAGGTTTCTTGAGGGGAAAGCTGCAACTCTGTGAGATGAATTAACCGAACACAAAGCAGTTTCTCAGAAAGCTTCTTTCCAGTTTTTAACTGAACATATTTCCTTTTTCACCATAGCGCTCTGTGAGCTTTCAAATATCACTTGCAAATTCCACAAGAACAACCATATCGAAAGGATTCTTGAGGGGTAAGCTGTAACTCTGTGAGATGAATTAGCAGAACATAAAGCAGTTTCTCAGAAATCTTCTTTGCAGATTTTAACGGAAGATATCTCATTTTCACCCTAGCCCACTATGGGCTTCCAAATATCACTTAGGAAATTCCACAAGAACAGTCTTAGCGAATGGATTCTTGAGGGGAAAGCTGTAACTCTGTGAAATGAATTAACAGAACACAAAGCAGTTTATCAGAAAATTTCTTTGCAGTTTTTAACTGAAGATATTTCCTTTTTCACCATAGCTCTCTATGGGCTTCCAAATATCGCTTTGCAAAATCCACAAGAAGAGTCATAGCGAAAGGCTTCTTGAGTGGAAAGCTGTAACTGTGAGATGAAATTAACAGAACACAAAACAGTTTCTCAGAAAGCTTCTTTCCAGTTTTTAACTGAATTTATTTCCTTTCACCATAGACTTCTATGGGCTTCCAAATATCACTTTACAAATTCCACAAGAACAGTCTTAGTGAAAGGCTTCTTGAGGGAGAAGCTGTAACTCTGTGAGATGCATTAACAAAACACAAAGCTCTTTCTCTGAAGGCTTCTTTTCAATTTTTATCTTAGGATGTTTTCTTCCTCACCATAGCCCTCTAAGGGCTTCCAAATATCACTTTGCAAATTCCACAAAAGCAGTCTTAGGGAATGGCTTTTTGAGAGGAAAGCTGTAACTCTGTAAGATGAATTAACAGAACACAAAGCAGTTTCTCAGAAAGCCTCTTTCCAGTTTTTTACGGACGATA
>NW_027327007.1:0-24089 GCF_047675955.1 Chlorocebus sabaeus | reverse complement strand
ACCATAGGACCCTTTGGGCTTCCAAATATCCCTTTGCCAATTCCACAAGAACAGCCTTAGCGAAAGGCTTCTTGAAGGGAAAGATGTAACTCTGTGAGATGAATTAACAGAACACAGAGCAGTTTCTCAGAAAGCTTCTTTCCAGTTTTGAACGGAAGATATTTCCTTTTTCACCATAGCCGTCTATGGGCTTCCAAATATCCCTTTGGAATTCCACAAGAACAGCCTTAGCGAAAGGCTTCTTGAAGGGAAAGATGTAACTCTGTGAGATGAATTCACAGAACACAGAGCAGTTTCTCAGAAAGCTTCTTTCCAGTTTTGAACGGAAGATATTTCCTTTTTCACCATAGCCCTCTATGGGCTTCCAAATATCCCTTTGCCAATTCCACAAGAACAGCCTTAGCGAAAGGCTTCTTGAAGGGAAAGATGTGACTCCGTGAGATGAATTCCGAGAACACAGAGCAGTTTCTCAGAAAGCTTCTTTCCAGTTTTGAACGGAAGATATTTCCTTTTTCACCTTAGGCCTCTATGGGCTTCCAAATATCCCTTTGCCAATTCCACAAGAACAGCCTTAGCGCAAGGCTTCTTGAAGGGAAAGATGTAACTCTGTGAGATGAATTCACAGAACACAGAGCAGTTTCTCAGAAAGCTTCTTTCCAGTTTTGAACGGAAGATATTTCCTTTTTCACCATAGCCCTCTATGGGCTTCCAAATATCCCTTTGCCAATTCCACAAGAACAGCCTTAGCGAAAGGCTTCTTGAAGGGAAAGATGTAACTCTGTGAGATGAATTCACAGAACACAGAGCAGTTTCTCAGAAAGCTTCTTTCCAGTTTTGAAGGGAAGATATTTCCTTTTTCACCGTAGCCCTCTATGGGCTTCCAAATATCGCTTTGCCAATTCCACAAGAACAGCCTTAGCGAAAGGCTTCTTGAAGGGAAATATGTAACTCTGTGAGATGAATTAACAGAACACAGAGCAGTTTCTCAGAAAGCTTCTTTCCAGTTTTGAAAGGAAGATATTTCCTTTTTCACCATAGGACTCTATGGGCTTCCAAATATCCCTTTGCCAATTCCACAAGAACAGCCTTAGCGAAAGGCTTCTTGAAGGGAAAGATGTAACTCTGTGAGATGAATTCACAGAACACAGATCAGTTTCTCAGAAAGCTTCTTTCCAGTTTTGAACGGAAGATATTTCCTTTTTCACCATAGCCCTCTATGGGCTTCCAAATATCGCTTTGCCAATTCCACAAGAACAGCCTTAGCGAAAGGCTTCTTGAAGGGAAAGATGTAACTCTGTGAGATGAATTAACAGAACACAGAGCAGTTTCTCAGAAAGCTTCTTTCCAGTTTTGAACGGAAGATATTTCCTTTTTCACCATAGCCCTCTATGGGCTTCCAAATATCCCTTTGCCAATTCCACAAGAACAGCCTTAGAGAAAGGCTTCTTGAAGGGAAAGATGTAACTCTGTGAGATGAATTAACAGAACACAGAGCAGTTTCTCAGAAAGCTTCTTTCCAGTTTTGAACGGAAGATATTTCCTTTTTCACCATAGGCCTCTATGGGCTTCCAAATATCCCTTTGCCAATTCCACAAGAACAGCTTTAGCGAAAGGCTTCTTGAATGGAAAGATATAACTCTGTGAGATGAATTAACAGGACACAGAGAAGTTTCTCAGAAAGCTTCTTTCCAGTTTTGAACCGAAGATATTTCCTTTTTCACCATAGCCCTCTATGGGCTTCCAAATATCCCTTTGCCAATTCCACAAGAACAGCCTTAGCGAAAGGCTTCTTGAAGGGAAAGATGTAACTCTGTGAGATGAATTCACAGAACGCAGAGCAGTTTCTCAGAAAGCTTCTTTCCAGTTTTGAACGGAAGATATTTCCTTTTTCACCATAGGACCCTTAGGGCTTCCAAATATCCCTTTGCCAATTCCACAAGAACAGCCTTAGCGAAAGGCTTCTTGAAGGGAAAGATGTAACTCTGTGAGATGAATTCACAGAACACAGAGCAGTTTCTCAGAAAGCTTCTTTCCAGTTTTGAACGGAAGATATTTCCTTTTTCACCATAGCCATCTATGGGCTTCCAAATATCACTTTGCCAATTCCACAAGAACAGACTTAGCGAAAGGCTTCTTGAAGGGAAAGATGTAACTCTGTGAGATGAATTAACAGAACACAGAGCAGTTTCTCAGAAAGCTTCTTTCCAGTTTTGAACGGAAGATATTTCCTTTTTCACCATAGGCCTCTATGGGCTTCCAAATATCCCTTTGCCAATTCCACAAGAACAGCCTTAGCGAAAGGCTTCTTGAAGGGAAAGATGTAACTCTGTGAGATGAATTCACAGAACACAGAGCAGTTTCTCAGAAAGCTTCTTTCCAGTTTTGAACGGAAGATATTTCCTTTTTCACTATAGGCCTCTATGGGCTTCCAAATATCCCTTTTCCAATTCCACAAGAACAGCCTTAGCGAAAGGCTTCTTGAAGGGAAAGAAGTAACTCTGTGAGATGAATTCAGAGAACACAGAGCAGTTTCTCAGAAAGCTTCTTTCCAGTTTTGAACGGAAGATATTTCCTTTTTCACCATAGGCCTCTATGGGCTTCCAAATATCCCTTTGCCAATTCCACAAGAACAGCCTTAGCGAAAGGCTTCTTGAAGGGAAAGATGTAACTCTGTGAGATAAATTAACAGAACACAGAGCAGTTTCTCAGAAAGCTTCTTTCCAGTTTTGAACGGAAGATATTTCCTTTTTCACCATAGCCGTCTATGGGCTTCCAAATATCCCTTTGCCAATTCCACAAGAACAGCCTTAGCGAAAGGCTTCTTGAAGGGAAAGATGTAACTCTGTGAGATGAATTCACAGAACACAGAGCAGTTTTTCAGAAAGCTTCTTTCCAGTTTTGAACGGAAGATATTTCCTTTTTCACCATAGCCCTCTGTGGGCTTCCAAATATCCCTTTGCCAATTCCACAAGAACAGCCTTAGCGAAAGGCTTCTTGAAGGGAAAGATGTAACTCCGTGAGATGAATTCAGAGAACACAGAGCAGTTTCTCAGAAAGCTTCTTTCCAGTTTTGAACGGAAGATGTTTCCTTTTTCACCATAGGCCTCTATGGGCTTCCAAATATCCCTTTGCCAATTCCACAAGAACAGCCTTAGCGAAAGGCTTCTTGAAGGGAAAGATGTAACTCTGTGAGGTGAATTCACAGAACACAGAGCAGTTTCTCAGAAAGCTTCTTTCCTGTTTTGAACGGAAGATATTTCCTTTTTCACCATAGCCGTCTATGGGCTTCCAAATATCCCTTTGCCAATTCCACAAGAACAGCCTTAGCGAAAGGCTTCTTGAAGGGAGAGATGTAACTCTGTGAGATGAATTCACAGAACACAGAGCAGTTTCTCAGAAAGCTTCTTTCCAGTTTTGAACGGAAGATATTTCCTTTTTCACCATAGGCCTCTATGGGCTTCCAAATATCCCTTTGCCAATTCCACAAGAACAGCCTTAGCGAAAGGCTTCTTGAAGGGAAAGATGTAACTCTGTGAGATGAATTCACAGAACACAGAGCAGTTTCTCAGAAAGCTTCTTTCCAGTTTTGAACGGAAGATATTTCCTTTTTCACCATAGGCCTCTATGGGCTTCCAAATATCCCTTTGCCAATTCCACAAGAACAGCCTTAGCGAAAGGCTTCTTGAAGGGAAAGAAGTAACTCTGTGAGATGAATTCACAGAACACAGAGCAGTTTCTCAGAAAGCTTCTTTCCAGTTTTGAACGGAAGATATTTCCTTTTTCACCATAGCCCTCTATGGGCTTCCAAATATCCCTTTGCCAATTCCACAAGAACAGCCTTAGCGAAAGGCTTCTTGAAGGGAAAGATGTAACTCTGTGAGATGAATTAACAGAACACAGAGCAGTTTCTCAGAAAGCTTCTTTCCAGTTTTGAACGGAAGATATTTCCTTTTTCACCATAGCCCTCTATGGGCTTCCAAATATCCCATTGCCAATTCCACAAGAACAGCCTTAGCGAAAGGCTTCTTGAAGGGAAAGATGTAACTCTGTGAGATGAATTAACAGAACACAGAGCAGTTTCTCAGAAAGCTTCTTTCCAGTTTTGAACGGAAGATATTTCCTTTTTCACCATAGCCCTCTATGGGCTTCCAAATATCCCTTTGCCAATTCCACAAGAACAGCCTTAGCGAAAGGCTTCTTGAAGGGAAAGATGTAACTCTGTGAGATGAATTAACAGAACACAGAGCAGTTTCTGAGAAAGCTTCTTTCCAGTTTTGAACGGAAGATATTTCCTTTTTCACCATAGGCCTCTATGGGCTTCCAAATATCCCTTTGCCAATTCCACAACAACAGCCTTAGCGAAAGGCTTCTTGAAGGGAAAGAAGTAACTCTGTGAGATGAATTCACAGAACACAGAGCAGTTTCTCAGAAAGCTTCTTTCCAATTTTGAACGGAAGATATTTCCTTTTTCACCATAGCCGTCTATGGGCTTCCAAATATCCCTTTGCCAATTCCACAAGAACAGCCTTAGCCAAAGGCTTCTTGAAGGGAAAGATGTAACTCTGTGAGATGAATTAACAGAACACAGAGCAGTTTCTCAGAAAGCTTCTTTCCAGTTTTGAACGGAAGATATTTCCTTTTTCACTATAGCCCTCTATTGGCTTCCAAATATCCCTTTGCCAATTCCACAAGAACAGCCTTAGCGAAAGGCTTCTTGAAGGGAAAGATGTAACTCTGTGAGATGAATTTACAGAACACAGAGCAGTTTCTCAGAAAGCTTCTTTCCAGTTTTGAACGGAAGATATTTCCTTTTTCACCATAGCCCTCTATGGGCTTCCAAATATCCCTTTGCCAATTCCACAAGAACAGCCTTAGAGAAAGGCTTCTTGAAGGGAAAGATGTAACTCTGTGAGATGAATTAACAGAACACAGAGCAGTTTCTCAGAAAGCTTCTTTCCAGTTTTGAACGGAAGATATTTCCTTTTTCACCATAGGCCTCTATGGGCTTCCAAATATCCCTTTGCCAATTCCACAAGAACAGCCTTAGCGAAAGGCTTCTTGAATGGAAAGATATAACTCTGTGAGATGAATTAACAGGACACAGAGAAGTTTCTCAGAAAGCTTCTTTCCAGTTTTGAACCGAAGATATTTCCTTTTTCACCATAGCCCTCTATGGGCTTCCAAATATCCCTTTGCCAATTCCACAAGAACAGCCTTAGCGAAAGGCTTCTTGAAGGGAAAGATGTAACTCTGTGAGATGAATTCACAGAACGCAGAGCAGTTTCTCAGAAAGCTTCTTTCCAGTTTTGAACGGAAGATATTTCCTTTTTCACCATAGGACCCTTAGGGCTTCCAAATATCCGTTGCCAATTCCACAAGAACAGCCTTAGCGAAAGGCTTCTTGAAGGGAAAGATGTAACTCTGTGAGATGAATTCACAGAACACAGAGCAGTTTCTCAGAAAGCTTCTTTCCAATTTTGAACGGAAGATATTTCCTTTTTCACCATAGCCGTCTATGGGCTTCCAAATATCACTTTGCCAATTCCACAAGAACAGACTTAGCGAAAGGCTTCTTGAAGGGAAAGATGTAACTCTGTGAGATGAATTAACAGAACACAGAGCAGTTTCTCAGAAAGCTTCTTTCCAGTTTTGAACGGAAGATATTTCCTTTTTCACCATAGGCCTCTATGGGCTTCCAAATATCCCTTTGCCAATTCCACAAGAACAGCCTTAGCCAAAGGCTTCTTGAAGGGAAAGATGTAACTCTGTGACATGAATTCACAGAACACAGAGCAGTTTCTCAGAAAGCTTCTTTCCAGTTTTGAACGGAAGATATTTCCTTTTTCACCATAGCCCTCTATGGTCATCCAAATATCGCTTTGCCAATTCCACAAGAACAGCCTTAGCGAAAGGCTTCTTGAAGGGAAAGATGTAACTCTGTGAGATGAATTAACAGAACACAGAGCAGTTTCTCAGAAAGCTTCTTTCCAGTTTTGAACGGAAGATATTTCCTTTTTCACCATAGGCCTCTATGGGCTACCAAATATCCCTTTGCCAATTCCACAAGAACAGCCTTAGCGAAAGGCTTCTTGAAGGGAAAGATGTAACTCTGTGAGATAAATTAACAGAACACAGAGCAGTTTCTCAGAAAGCTTCTTTCCAGTTTTGAACGGAAGATATTTCCTTTTTCACCATAGCCGTCTATGGGCTTCCAAATATCCCTTTGCCAATTCCACAAGAACAGCCTTAGCGAAAGGCTTCTTGAAGGGAAAGATGTAACTCTGTGAGATGAATTCACAGAACACAGAGCAGTTTTTCAGAAAGCTTCTTTCCAGTTTTGAACGGAAGATATTTCCTTTTTCACCGTAGCCCTCTATGGGCTTCCAAATATCCCTTTGCCAATTCCACAAGAACAGCCTTAGCGAAAGGCTTCTTGAAGGGAAAGATGTAACTCTGTGAGATGAATTCACAGAACACAGAGCTGTTTCTCAGAAAGCTTCTTTCCAGTTTTGAACGGAAGATATTTCCTTTTTCACCATAGGACCCTTTGGGCTTCCAAATATCCCGTTGCCAATTCCACAAGAACAGCCTTAGCGAAAGGCTTCTTGAAGGGAAAGATGTAACTCTGTGAGATGAATTCACAGAACACAGAGCAGTTTCTCAGAAAGCTTCTTTCCAGTTTTGAACGGAAGATATTTCCTTTTTCACCATAGCCCTCTATGGGCTTCCAAATATCCCTTTGCCAATTCCACAAGAACAGCCTTAGCGAAAGGCTTCTTGAAGGGAAAGATGTAACTCTGTGAGATGAATTCACAGAACACAGAGCAGTTTCTCAGAAAGCTTCTTTCCAGTTTTGAACGGAAGATATTTCCTTTTTCACCATAGGCCTCTAAGGGCTTCCAGATATCCCTTTGCCAATTCCACAAGAACAGCCTTAGCGAAAGGCTTCTTGAAGGGAAAGATGTAACTCTGTGAGATGAATTCACAGAACACAGAGCAGTTTCTCAGAAAGCTTCTTTCCAGTTTTGAACGGAAGATATTTCCTTTTTCACCATAGGCCTCTATGGGCTTCCAAATATCCCTTTGCCAATTCCACAAGAACAGCCTTAGCGAAAGGCTTCTTGAAGGGAAAGAAGTAACTCTGTGAGATGAATTCACAGAACACAGAGCAGTTTCTCAGAAAGCTTCTTTCCAATTTTGAACGGAAGATATTTCCTTTTTCACCATAGCCCTCTATGGGCTTCCAAATATCCCTTTGCCAATTCCACAAGAACAGCCTTAGCCAAAGGCTTCTTGAAGGGAAAGATGTAACTCTGTGAGATGAATTAACAGAACACAGAGCAGTTTCTCAGAAAGCTTCTTTCCAGTTTTGAACGGAAGATATTTCCTTTTTCACCATAGCCCTCTATGGGCTTCCAAATATCCCTTTGCCAATTCCACAAGAACAGCCTTAGCGAAAGGCTTCTTGAAGGGAAAGATGTAACTCTGTGAGATGAATTCACAGAACACAGAGCAGTTTCTCAGAAAGCTTCTTTCCAGTTTTGAACGGAAGATATTTCCTTTTTCACCGTAGCCCTCTATGGTCATCCAAATATCGCTTTGCCAATTCCACAAGAACAGCCTTAGCGAAAGGCTTCTTGAAGGGAAAGATGTAACTCTGTGAGATGAATTAACAGAACACAGAGCAGTTTTTCAGAAAGCTTCTTTCCAGTTTTGAACCGAAGATATTTCCTTTTTCACCATAGCCCTCTATGGGCTTCCAAATATCCCTTTGCCAATTCCACAAGAACAGCCTTAGCGAAAGGCTTATTGAAGGGAAAGATGTAACTCCGTGAGATGAATTCAGAGAACACAGAGCAGTTTCTCAGAAAGCTTCTTTCCAGTTTTGAACGGAAGATATTTCCTTTTTCACCATAGTCCTCTATGGGCTTCCAAATATCCCTTTGCCAATTCCACAAGAACAGCCTTAGCGAAAGGCTTCTTGAAGGGAAAGATGTAACTCTGTGAGATGAATTCACAGAACACAGAGCAGTTTCTCAGAAAGCTTCTTTCCTGTTTTGAACGGAAGATATTTCCTTTTTCACCATAGCCGTCTATGGGCTTCCAAATATCCTTTGCCAATTCCACAAGAACAGCCTTAGCGAAAGGCTTCTTGAAGGGAAAGATGTAACTCTGTGAGATGAATTAACAGAACACAGAGCAGTTTCTCAGAAAGCTTCTTTCCAGTTTTGAACGGAAGATATTTCCTTTTTCAACATAGGCCTCTATGGGCTTCCAAATATCCCTTTGCCAATTCCACAAGAACAGCCTTAGCGAAAGGCTTCTTGAAGGGAAAGATGTAACTCTGTGAGATGAATTCACAGAACACAGAGCAGTTTCTGAGAAAGCTTCTTTCCAGTTTTGAACGGAAGATATTTCCTTTTTCACCATAGGCCTCTATGGGCTTCCAAATATCCCTTTGCCAATTCCACAAGAACAGCCTTAGCGAAAGGCTTCTTGAAGGGAAAGAAGTAACTCTGTGAGATGAATTCACAGAACACAGAGCAGTTTCTCATAAAGCTTCTTTCCAATTTTGAACGGAAGATATTTCCTTTTTCACCATAGCCGTCTATGGGCTTCCAAATATCCCTTTGCCAATTCCACAAGAACAGCCTTAGCCAAAGGCTTCTTGAAGGGAAAGATGTAACTCTGTGAGATGAATTAACAGAACACAGAGCAGTTTCTCAGAAAGCTTCTTTCCAGTTTTGAAAGGAAGATATTTCCTTTTTCACCATAGCCCTCTATGGGCTTCCAAATATCCCTTTGCCAATTCCACAAGAACAGCCTTAGCGAAAGGCTTCTTGAAGGGAAAGATGTAACTCTGTGAGATGAATTCACAGAACACAGAGCAGTTTCTCAGAAAGCTTCTTTCCAGTTTTGAACGGAAGATATTTCCTTTTTCACCGTAGCCCTCTAAGGGCTTCCAAATATCGCTTTGCCAATTCCACAAGAACAGCCTTAGCGAAAGGCTTCTTGAAGGGAAAGATGTAACTCTGTGAGATGAATTAACAGAACACAGAGCAGTTTCTCAGAAAGCTTCTTTTCAGTTTTGAACGGAAGATATTTCCTTTTTCACCATAGGCCTCTATGGGCTTCCAAATATCCCTTTGCCAATTCCACAAGAACAGCCTTAGCGAAAGGCTTCTTGAATGGAAAGATATAACTCTGTGAGATGAATTAACAGGACACAGAGACGTTTCTCAGAAAGCTTCTTTCCAGTTTTGAACGGAAGATGTTTCCTTTTTCACCATAGCCCTCTATGGGCTTCCAAATATCCTTTGCCAATTCCACAAGAACAGCCTTAGCGAAAGGCTTCTTGAAGGGAAAGATGTAACTCTGTGAGATGAATTCAGAGAACACAGAGCAGTTTCTCAGAAAGCTTCTTTCCAGTTTTGAACGGAAGATATTTCCTTTTTCACCATAGGCCTCTATGGGCTTCCAAATATCCCTTTGCCAATTCCACAAGAACAGCCTTAGCGAAAGGCTTCTTGAAGGGAAAGATGTAACTCTGTGAGATGAATTCACAGAAAACAGAGCAGTTTCTCAGAAAGCTTCTTTCCAGTTTTGAACGGAAGATATTTCCTTTTTCACCATAGCCCTCTATGGGTTTCCAAATATCGCTTTGCAAATTCCACAAGAACAGCCTTAGCGAAAGGCTTCTTGAAGGGAAAGATGTAACTCTGTGAGATGAATTCACAGAACACAGAGCAGTTTCTCAGAAAGCTTCTTTCCAGTTTTGAACGGAAGATATTTCCTTTTTCACCATAGCCCTCTATGGGCTTCCGAATATCCCTTTGCCAATTCCACAAGAACAGCCTTAGCGAAAGGCTTCTTGAAGGGAAAGATGTAACTCTGTGAGATGAATTCACAGAACACAGAGCAGTTTTTCAGAAAGCTTCTTTCCAGTTTTGAACGGAAGATATTTCCTTTTTCACCATAGCCCTCTGTGGGCTTCCAAATATCCCTATGCCAATTCCACAAGAACAGCCTTAGCGAAAGGCTTCTTGAAGGGAAAGATGTAACTCTGTGAGATGAATTAACAGAACACAGAGCAGTTTCTCAGAAAGCTTCTTTCCAGTTTTGAACGGAAGATATTTCCTTTTTCACCGTAGCCCTCTATGGGCTTCCAAATATCCCTTTGCCAATTCCACAAGAACAGCCTTAGCGAAAGGCTTCTTGAAGGGAAAGATGTGACTCCGTGAGATGAATTCAGAGAACACAGAGCAGTTTCTCAGAAAGCTTCTTTCCAGTTTTGAACGGAAGATATTTCCTTTTTCACCTTGGGCCTCTATGGGCTTCCAAATATCCCTTTGCCAATTCCACAAGAACAGCCTTAGCGCAAGGCTTCTTGAAGGGAAAGATGTAACTCTGTGAGATGAATTCACAGAACACAGAGCAGTTTCTCAGAAAGCTTCTTTCCAGTTTTGAACGGAAGATATTTCCTTTTTCACCATAGCCCTCTATGGGCTTCCAAATATCCCTTTGCCAATTCCACAAGAACAGCCTTAGCGAAAGGCTTCTTGAAGGGAAAGATATAACTCCGTGAGATGAATTCAGAGAACACAGAGCAGTTTCTCAGAAAGCTTCTTTCCAGTTTTGAACGAAGATATTTCCTTTTTCACCATAGGCCTCTATGGGCTTCCAAATATCCCTTTGCCAATTCCACAAGAACAGCCTTAGCGAAAGGCTTCTTGAAGGGAAAGATGTAACTCTGTGAGATGAATTCACAGAACACAGAGCAGTTTCTCAGAAAGCTTCTTTCCAGTTTTGAACGGAAGATATTTCCTTTTTCACCATAGCCCTCTATGGGCTTCCAAATATCCCTTTGCCAATTCCACAAGAACAGCCTTAGCGAAAGGCTTATTGAAGGGAAAGATGTACCTCCGTGAGATGAATTCAGAGAACACAGAGCAGTTTCTCAGAAAGCTTCTTTCCAGTTTTGAACGGAAGATATTTCCTTTTTCACCATAGGCCTCTATGGGCTTCCAAATATCCCTTTGCCAATTCCACAAGAACAGCCTTAGCGAAAGGCTTCTTGAAGGGAAAGATGTAACTCTGTGAGATGAATTCACAGAACACAGAGCAGTTTCTCAGAAAGCTTCTTTCCAGTTTTGAACGGAAGATATTTCCTTTTTCACCATAGCCGTCTATGGGCTTCCAAATATCCTTTGCCAATTCCACAAGAACAGCCTTAGCGAAAGGCTTCTTGAAGGGAAAGATATAACTCCGTGAGATGAATTCAGAGAACACAGAGCAGTTTCTCAGAAAGCTTCTTTCCAGTTTTGAACGGAAGATATTTCCTTTTTCACCATAGGCCTCTATGGGCTTCCAAATATCCCTTTGCCAATTCCACAAGAACAGCCTTAGCGAAAGGCTTCTTGAAGGGAAAGATGTAACTCTGTGAGATGAATTCACAGAACACAGAGCAGTTTCTCAGAAAGCTTCTTTCCAGTTTTGAACGGAAGATATTTCCTTTTTCACCATAGCCCTCTATGGGCTTCCAAATATCCCTTTGCCAATTCCACAAGAACAGCCTTAGCGAAAGGCTTATTGAAGGGAAAGATATAACTCCGTGAGATGAATTCAGAGAACACAGAGCAGTTTCTCAGAAAGCTTCTTTCCAGTTTTGAACGGAAGATATTTCCTTTTTCACCATAGGACCCTTTGGGCTTCCAAATATCCCTTTGCCAATTCCACAAGAACAGCCTTAGCGAAAGGCTTCTTGAAGGGAAAGATGTAACTCTGTGAGATGAATTCACAGAACACAGAGCAGTTTCTCAGAAAGCTTCTTTCCAGTTTTGAACGGAAGATATTTCCTTTTTCACCATAGCCCTCTAAGGGCTTCCAAATATCCCTTTGCCAATTCCACAAGAACAGCCTTAGCGAAAGGCTTCTTGAAGGGAAAGATGTAACTCCGTGAGATGAATTCAGAGAACACAGAGCAGTTTCTCAGAAAGCTTCTTTCCAGTTTTGAACGGAAGATATTTCCTTTTTCACCATAGGCCTCTATGGGCTTCCAAATATCCCTTTGCCAATTCCACAAGAACAGCCTTAGCGAAAGGCTTCTTGAAGGGAAAGATGTAACTCTGTGAGATGAATTCACAGAACACAGAGCAGTTTCTCAGAAAGCTTCTTTCCAGTTTTGAACGGAAGATATTTCCTTTTTCACCATAACCCTCTATGGGCTTCCAAATATCCCTTTGCCAATTCCACAAGAACAGCCTTAGAGAAAGGCTTCTTGAAGGGAAAGATGTAACTCTGTGATATGAATTAACAGAACACAGAGCAGTTTCTCATAAAGCTTCTTTCCAGTTTTGAACAGAAGATATTTCCTTTTTCACCATAGGCCTCTATGGGCTTCCAAATATCCCTTTGCCAATTCCACAAGAACAGCCTTAGCGAAAGGCTTCTTGAATGGAAAGATATAACTCTGTGAGATGAATTAACAGGACACAGAGAAGTTTCTCAGAAAGCTTCTTTCCAGTTTTGAACGGAAGATATTTCCTTTTTCACCATAGCCCTCTAAGGGCTTCCAAATATCCCTTTGCCAATTCCACAAGAACAGCCTTAGCGAAAGGCTTCTTGAAGGGAAAGATGTAACTCTGTGAGATGAATTCACAGAACACAGAGCAGTTTCTCAGAAAGCTTCTTTCCAGTTTTGAACGGAAGATATTTCCTTTTTCACCATAGGCCTCTATGGGCTTCCAAATATCCCTTTGCCAATTCCACAAGAACAGCCTTAGCGCAAGGCTTCTTGAAGGGAAAGATGTAACTCTGTGAGATGAATTCACAGAAAACAGAGCAGTTTCTCAGAAAGCTTCTTTCCAGTTTTGAACGGAAGATATTTCCTTTTTCACCATAGCCCTCTATGGGTTTCCAAATATCGCTTTGCAAATTCCACAAGAACAGCCTTAGCGAAAGGCTTCTTGAAGGGAAAGATGTAACTCTGTGAGATGAATTAACAGAACACAGAGCAGTTTCTCAGAAAGCTTCTTTCCAGTTTTGAAAGGAAGATAATTCCTTCTTCACCATAGGCCTCTATGGGCTTCCAAATATCCCTTTGCCAATTCCACAAGAACAGCCTTAGCGAAAGGCTTCTTGAAGGGAAAGACGTAACTCTGTGAGATGAATTCACAGAACACAGAGCAGTTTCTCAGAAAGCTTCTTTCCAGTTTTGAACGGAAGATATTTCCTTTTTCACCATAGCCCTCTATGGGCTTCCAAATATCCCTTTGCCAGTTCCACAGGAACAGCCTTAGCGAAAGGCTTCTTGAAGGGAAAGATGTGACTCCGTGAGATGAATTCAGAGAACACAGAGCAGTTTCTCAGAAAGCTTCTTTCCAGTTTTGAACGGAAGATATTTCCTTTTTCACCATAGGACCCTTTGGGCTTCCAAATATCCCTTTGCCAATTCCACAAGAACAGCCTTAGCGAAAGGCTTCTTGAAGGGAAAGATGTAACTCTGTGAGATGAATTAACAGAACACAGAGCAGTTTCTCAGAAAGCTTCTTTCCAGTTTTGAACGGAAGATATTTCCTTTTTCACCATAGCCCTCTATGGGCTTCCAAATATCCCTTTGGAATTCCACAAGAACAGCCTTAGCGAAAGGCTTCTTGAAGGGAAAGATGTAACTCTGTGAGATGAATTCACAGAACACAGAGCAGTTTCTCAGAAAGCTTCTTTCCAGTTTTGAACGGAAGATATTTCCTTTTTCACCATAGCCCTCTATGGGCTTCCAAATATCCCTTTGCCAATTCCACAAGAACAGCCTTAGCGAAAGGCTTCTTGAAGGGAAAGATGTGACTCCGTGAGATGAATTCAGAGAACACAGAGCAGTTTCTCAGAAAGCTTCTTTCCAGTTTTGAACGGAAGATATTTCCTTTTTCACCTTAGGCCTCTATGGGCTTCCAAATATCCCTTTGCCAATTCCACAAGAACAGCCTTAGCGCAAGGCTTCTTGAAGGGAAAGATGTAACTCTGTGAGATGAATTCACAGAACACAGAGCAGTTTCTCAGAAAGCTTCTTTCCAGTTTTGAACGGAAGATATTTCCTTTTTCACCATAGGCCTCTATGGGCTTCCAAATATCCCTTTGCCAATTCCACAAGAACAGCCTTAGCGAAAGGCTTCTTGAAGGGAAAGATATAACTCCGTGAGATGAATTCAGAGAACACAGAGCAGTTTCTCAGAAAGCTTCTTTCCAGTTTTGAACGGAAGATATTTCCTTTTTCACCATAGGACCCTTTGGGCTTCCAAATATCCCTTTGCCAATTCCACAAGAACAGCCTTAGCGAAAGGCTTCTTGAAGGGAAAGATGTAACTCTGTGAGATGAATTAACAGAACACAGAGCAGTTTCTCAGAAAGCTTCTTTCCAGTTTTGAACGGAAGATATTTCCTTTTTCACCATAGCCCTCTATGGGCTTCCAAATATCCCTTTGCCAATTCCACAAGAACAGCCTTAGCGAAAGGCTTATTGAAGGGAAAGATGTACCTCCGTGAGATGAATTCAGAGAACACAGAGCAGTTTCTCAGAAAGCTTCTTTCCAGTTTTGAACGGAAGATATTTCCTTTTTCACCATAGGCCTCTATGGGCTTCCAAATATCCCTTTGCCAATTCCACAAGAACAGCCTTAGCGAAAGGCTTCTTGAAGGGAAAGATGTAACTCTGTGAGATGAATTCACAGAACACAGAGCAGTTTCTCAGAAAGCTTCTTTCCAGTTTTGAACGGAAGATATTTCCTTTTTCACCATAGCCGTCTATGGGCTTCCAAATATCCTTTGCCAATTCCACAAGAACAGCCTTAGAGAAAGGCTTCTTGAAGGGAAAGATGTAACTCTGTGATATGAATTAACAGAACACAGAGCAGTTTCTCAGAAAGCTTCTTTCCAGTTTTGAACAGAAGATATTTCCTTTTTCACCATAGGCCTCTATGGGCTTCCAAATATCCCTTTGCCAATTCCACAAGAACAGCCTTAGCGAAAGGCTTCTTGAATGGAAAGATATAACTCTGTGAGATGAATTAACAGGACACAGAGACGTTTCTCAGAAAGCTTCTTTCCAGTTTTGAACGGAAGATGTTTCCTTTTTCACCATAGCCCTCTAAGGGCTTCCAAATATCCCTTTGCCAATTCCACAAGAACAGCCTTAGCGAAAGGCTTCTTGAAGGGAAAGATGTAACTCTGTGAGATGAATTCAGAGAACACAGAGCAGTTTCTCAGAAAGCTTCTTTCCAGTTTTGAACGGAAGATATTTCCTTTTTCACCATAGGCCTCTATGGGCTTCCAAATATCCCTTTGCCAATTCCACAAGAACAGCCTTAGCGAAAGGCTTCTTGAAGGGAAAGATGTAACTCTGTGAGATGAATTCACAGAAAACAGAGCAGTTTCTCAGAAAGCTTCTTTCCAGTTTTGAACGGAAGATATTTCCTTTTTCACCATAGCCCTCTATGGGTTTCCAAATATCGCTTTGCAAATTCCACAAGAACAGCCTTAGCGAAAGGCTTCTTGAAGGGAAAGATGTAACTCTGTGAGATGAATTCACAGAACACAGAGCAGTTTCTCAGAAAGCTTCTTTCCAGTTTTGAACGGAAGATATTTCCTTTTTCACCATAGCCCTCTATGGGCTTCCGAATATCCCTTTGCCAATTCCACAAGAACAGCCTTAGCGAAAGGCTTCTTGAAGGGAAAGATGTAACTCTGTGAGATGAATTCACAGAACACAGAGCAGTTTTTCAGAAAGCTTCTTTCCAGTTTTGAACGGAAGATATTTCCTTTTTCACCATAGCCCTCTATGGGCTTCCAAATATCCCTATGCCAATTCCACAAGAACAGCCTTAGCGAAAGGCTTCTTGAAGGGAAAGATGTAACTCTGTGAGATGAATTAACAGAACACAGAGCAGTTTCTCAGAAAGCTTCTTTCCAGTTTTGAACGGAAGATATTTCCTTTTTCACCATAGCCCTCTATGGGCTTCCAAATATCCCTTTGCCAATTCCACAAGAACAGCCTTAGCGAAAGGCTTCTTGAAGGGAAAGATGTGACTCCGTGAGATGAATTCAGAGAACACAGAGCAGTTTCTCAGAAAGTTTCTTTCCAGTTTTGAACGGAAGATATTTCCTTTTTCACCTTGGGCCTCTATGGGCTTCCAAATATCCCTTTGCCAATTCCACAAGAACAGCCTTAGCGCAAGGCTTCTTGAAGGGAAAGATGTAACTCTGTGAGATGAATTCACAGAACACAGAGCAGTTTCTCAGAAAGCTTCTTTCCAGTTTTGAACGGAAGATATTTCCTTTTTCACCATAGCCCTCTATGGGCTTCCAAATATCCCTTTGCCAATTCCACAAGAACAGCCTTAGCGAAAGGCTTCTTGAAGGGAAAGATATAACTCCGTGAGATGAATTCAGAGAACACAGAGCAGTTTCTCAGAAAGCTTCTTTCCAGTTTTGAACGGAAGATATTTCCTTTTTCACCATAGGCCTCTATGGGCTTCCAAATATCCCTTTGCCAATTCCACAAGAACAGCCTTAGCGAAAGGCTTCTTGAAGGGAAAGATGTAACTCTGTGAGATGAATTCACAGAACACAGAGCAGTTTCTCAGAAAGCTTCTTTCCAGTTTTGAACGGAAGATATTTCCTTTTTCACCATAGCCCTCTATGGGCTTCCAAATATCCCTTTGCCAATTCCACAAGAACAGCCTTAGCGAAAGGCTTATTGAAGGGAAAGATGTACCTCCGTGAGATGAATTCAGAGAACACAGAGCAGTTTCTCAGAAAGCTTCTTTCCAGTTTTGAACGGAAGATATTTCCTTTTTCACCATAGGCCTCTATGGGCTTCCAAATATCCCTTTGCCAATTCCACAAGAACAGCCTTAGCGAAAGGCTTCTTGAAGGGAAAGATGTAACTCTGTGAGATGAATTCACAGAACACAGAGCAGTTTCTCAGAAAGCTTCTTTCCAGTTTTGAACGGAAGATATTTCCTTTTTCACCATAGCCGTCTATGGGCTTCCAAATATCCTTTGCCAATTCCACAAGAACAGCCTTAGCGAAAGGCTTCTTGAAGGGAAAGATATAACTCCGTGAGATGAATTCAGAGAACACAGAGCAGTTTCTCAGAAAGCTTCTTTCCAGTTTTGAACGGAAGATATTTCCTTTTTCACCATAGGCCTCTATGGGCTTCCAAATATCCCTTTGCCAATTCCACAAGAACAGCCTTAGCGAAAGGCTTCTTGAAGGGAAAGATGTAACTCTGTGAGATGAATTCACAGAACACAGAGCAGTTTCTCAGAAAGCTTCTTTCCAGTTTTGAACGGAAGATATTTCCTTTTTCACCATAGCCCTCTATGGGCTTCCAAATATCCCTTTGCCAATTCCACAAGAACAGCCTTAGCGAAAGGCTTATTGAAGGGAAAGATATAACTCCGTGAGATGAATTCAGAGAACACAGAGCAGTTTCTCAGAAAGCTTCTTTCCAGTTTTGAACGGAAGATATTTCCTTTTTCACCATAGGACCCTTTGGGCTTCCAAATATCCCTTTGCCAATTCCACAAGAACAGCCTTAGCGAAAGGCTTCTTGAAGGGAAAGATGTAACTCTGTGAGATGAATTAACAGAACACAGAGCAGTTTCTCAGAAAGCTTCTTTCCAGTTTTGAACGGAAGATATTTCCTTTTTCACCATAGCCCTCTATGGGCTTCCAAATATCCCTTTGCCAATTCCACAAGAACAGCCTTAGCGAAAGGCTTCTTGAAGGGAAAGATGTAACTCCGTGAGATGAATTCAGAGAACACAGAGCAGTTTCTCAGAAAGCTTCTTTCCAGTTTTGAACGGAAGATATTTCCTTTTTCACCATAGGCCTCTATGGGCTTCCAAATATCCCTTTGCCAATTCCACAAGAACAGCCTTAGCGAAAGGCTTCTTGAAGGGAAAGATGTAACTCTGTGAGATGAATTCACAGAACACAGAGCAGTTTCTCAGAAAGCTTCTTTCCAGTTTTGAACGGAAGATATTTCCTTTTTCACCATAGCCGTCTATGGGCTTCCAAATATCCTTTGCCAATTCCACAAGAACAGCCTTAGAGAAAGGCTTCTTGAAGGGAAAGATGTAACTCTGTGATATGAATTAACAGAACACAGAGCAGTTTCTCAGAAAGCTTCTTTCCAGTTTTGAACAGAAGATATTTCCTTTTTCACCATAGGCCTCTATGGGCTTCCAAATATCCCTTTGCCAATTCCACAAGAACAGCCTTAGCGAAAGGCTTCTTGAATGGAAAGATATAACTCTGTGAGATGAATTAACAGGACACAGAGACGTTTCTCAGAAAGCTTCTTTCCAGTTTTGAACGGAAGATGTTTCCTTTTTCACCATAGCCCTCTAAGGGCTTCCAAATATCCCTTTGCCAATTCCACAAGAACAGCCTTAGCGAAAGGCTTCTTGAAGGGAAAGATGTAACTCTGTGAGATGAATTCAGAGAACACAGAGCAGTTTCTCAGAAAGCTTCTTTCCAGTTTTGAACGGAAGATATTTCCTTTTTCACCATAGGCCTCTATGGGCTTCCAAATATCCCTTTGCCAATTCCACTAGAACAGCCTTAGCGAAAGGCTTCTTGAAGGGAAAGATGTAACTCTGTGAGATGAATTCACAGAAAACAGAGCAGTTTCTCAGAAAGCTTCTTTCCAGTTTTGAACGGAAGATATTTCCTTTTTCACCATAGCCCTCTATGGGTTTCCAAATATCGCTTTGCAAATTCCACAAGAACAGCCTTAGCGAAAGGCTTCTTGAAGGGAAAGATGTAACTCTGTGAGATGAATTCACAGAACACAGAGCAGTTTCTCAGAAAGCTTCTTTCCAGTTTTGAACGGAAGATATTTCCTTTTTCACCATAGCCCTCTATGGGCTTCCGAATATCCCTTTGCCAATTCCACAAGAACAGCCTTAGCGAAAGGCTTCTTGAAGGGAAAGATGTAACTCTGTGAGATGAATTCACAGAACACAGAGCAGTTTTTCAGAAAGCTTCTTTCCAGTTTTGAACGGAAGATATTTCCTTTTTCACCATAGCCCTCTGTGGGCTTCCAAATATCCCTATGCCAATTCCACAAGAACAGCCTTAGCGAAAGGCTTCTTGAAGGGAAAGATGTAACTCTGTGAGATGAATTAACAGAACACAGAGCAGTTTCTCAGAAAGCTTCTTTCCAGTTTTGAACGGAAGATATTTCCTTTTTCACCATAGCCCTCTATGGGCTTCCAAATATCCCTTTGCCAATTCCACAAGAACAGCCTTAGCGAAAGGCTTCTTGAAGGGAAAGATGTGACTCCGTGAGATGAATTCAGAGAACACAGAGCAGTTTCTCAGAAAGCTTCTTTCCAGTTTTGAACGGAAGATATTTCCTTTTTCACCTTGGGCCTCTATGGGCTTCCAAATATCCCTTTGCCAATTCCACAAGAACAGCCTTAGCGCAAGGCTTCTTGAAGGGAAAGATGTAACTCTGTGAGATGAATTCACAGAACACAGAGCAGTTTCTCAGAAAGCTTCTTTCCAGTTTTGAACGGAAGATATTTCCTTTTTCACCATAGCCCTCTATGGGCTTCCAAATATCCCTTTGCCAATTCCACAAGAACAGCCTTATCGAAAGGCTTCTTGAAGGGAAAGATATAACTCCGTGAGATGAATTCAGAGAACACAGAGCAGTTTCTCAGAAAGCTTCTTTCCAGTTTTGAACGGAAGATATTTCCTTTTTCACCATAGGCCTCTATGGGCTTCCAAATATCCCTTTGCCAATTCCACAAGAACAGCCTTAGCGAAAGGCTTCTTGAAGGGAAAGATGTAACTCTGTGAGATGAATTCACAGAACACAGAGCAGTTTCTCAGAAAGCTTCTTTCCAGTTTTGAACGGAAGATATTTCCTTTTTCACCATAGCCCTCTATGGGCTTCCAAATATCCCTTTGCCAATTCCACAAGAACAGCCTTAGCGAAAGGCTTATTGAAGGGAAAGATGTACCTCCGTGAGATGAATTCAGAGAACACAGAGCAGTTTCTCAGAAAGCTTCTTTCCAGTTTTGAACGGAAGATATTTCCTTTTTCACCATAGGCCTCTATGGGCTTCCAAATATCCCTTTGCCAATTCCACAAGAACAGCCTTAGCGAAAGGCTTCTTGAAGGGAAAGATGTAACTCTGTGAGATGAATTCACAGAACACAGAGCAGTTTCTCAGAAAGCTTCTTTCCAGTTTTGAACGGAAGATATTTCCTTTTTCACCATAGCCGTCTATGGGCTTCCAAATATCCTTTGCCAATTCCACAAGAACAGCCTTAGCGAAAGGCTTCTTGAAGGGAAAGATATAACTCCGTGAGATGAATTCAGAGAACACAGAGCAGTTTCTCAGAAAGCTTCTTTCCAGTTTTGAACGGAAGATATTTCCTTTTTCACCATAGGCCTCTATGGGCTTCCAAATATCCCTTTGCCAATTCCACAAGAACAGCCTTAGCGAAAGGCTTCTTGAAGGGAAAGATGTAACTCTGTGAGATGAATTCACAGAACACAGAGCAGTTTCTCAGAAAGCTTCTTTCCAGTTTTGAACGGAAGATATTTCCTTTTTCACCATAGCCCTCTATGGGCTTCCAAATATCCCTTTGCCAATTCCACAAGAACAGCCTTAGCGAAAGGCTTATTGAAGGGAAAGATGTACCTCCGTGAGATGAATTCAGAGAACACAGAGCAGTTTCTCAGAAAGCTTCTTTCCAGTTTTGAACGGAAGATATTTCCTTTTTCACCATAGGCCTCTATGGGCTTCCAAATATCCCTTTGCCAATTCCACAAGAACAGCCTTAGCGAAAGGCTTCTTGAAGGGAAAGATGTAACTCTGTGAGATGAATTCACAGAACACAGAGCAGTTTCTCAGAAGGCTTCTTTCCAGTTTTGAACGGAAGATATTTCCTTTTTCACCATAGCCGTCTATGGGCTTCCAAATATCCTTTGCCAATTCCACAAGAACAGCCTTAGCGAAAGGCTTCTTGAAGGGAAAGATGTAACTCTGTGAGATGAATTAACAGAACACAGAGCAGTTTCTCAGAAAGCTTCTTTCCAGTTGTGAACGGAAGATATTTCCTTTTTCACCATAGGCCTCTATGGGCTTCCAAATATCCCTTTGCCAATTCCACAAGAACAGCCTTAGCGAAAGGCTTCTTGAAGGGAAAGATGTAACTCTGTGAGATGAATTCACAGAACACAGAGCAGTTTCTGAGAATGCTTCTTTCCAGTTTTGAACGGAAGATATTTCCTTTTTCACCATAGGCCTCTATGGGCTTCCAAATATCCCTTTGCCAATTCCACAAGAACAGCCTTAGCGAAAGGCTTCTTGAAGGGAAAGATGTAACTCTGTGAGATGAATTCACAGAACACAGAGCAGTTTTTCAGAAAGCTTCTTTCCAGTTTTGAACGGAAGATATTTCCTTTTTCACCATAGCCCTCTGTGGGCTTCCAAATATCCCTTTGCCAATTCCACAAGAACAGCCTTAGCGAAAGGCTTCTTGAAGGGAAAGATGTAACTCTGTGAGATGAATTCACAGAACACAGAGCTGTTTCTCAGAAAGCTTCTTTCCAGTTTTGAACGGAAGATATTTCCTTTTTCACCATAGGACCCTTTGGGCTTCCAAATATCCCTTTGCCAATTCCACAAGAACAGCCTTAGCGAAAGGCTTCTTGAAGGGAAAGATGTAACTCTGTGAGATGAATTAACAGAACACAGAGCAGTTTCTCAGAAAGCTTCTTTCCAGTTTTGAACGGAAGATATTTAATTTTTCACCATAGCCCTCTATGGGCTTCCAAATATCCCTTTGCCAATTCCACAAGAACAGCCTTAGCCAAAGGCTTATTGAAGGGAAAGATGTAACTCCGTGAGATGAATTCAGAGAACACAGAGCAGTTTCTCAGAAAGCTTCTTTCCAGTTTTGAACGGAAGATATTTCCTTTTTCACCATAGGCCTCTATGGGCTTCCAAATATCCCTTTGCCAATTCCACAAGAACAGCCTTAGCGAAAGGCTTCTTGAAGGGAAAGATGTAACTCTGTGAGATGAATTCACAGAACACAGAGCAGTTTCTCAGAAAGCTTCTTTCCAGTTTTGAACGGAAGATATTTCCTTTTTCACCATAGCCGTCTATGGGCTTCCAAATATCCTTTGCCAATTCCACAAGAACAGCCTTAGAGAAAGGCTTCTTGAAGGGAAAGATGTAACTCTGTGATATGAATTAACAGAACGCAGAGCAGTTTCTCAGAAAGCTTCTTTCCAGTTTTGAACGGAAGATATTTCCTTTTTCACCATAGCCCTCTATGGGCTTCCAAATATCCCTTTGCCAATTCCACAAGAACAGCCTTAGCGAAAGGCTTCTTGAAGGGAAAGATGTAACTCTGTGAGAAGAATTCACAGAACACAGAGCAGTTTCTCAGAAAGCTTCTTTCCAGTTTTGAACGGAAGATATTTCCTTTTTCACCATAGGCCTCTATGGGCTTCCAAATATCCCTTTTCCAATTCCACAAGAACAGCCTTAGCGAAAGGCTTCTTGAAGGGAAAGATGTAACTCTGTGAGATAAATTAACAGAACACAGGGCAGTTTCTCAGAAAGCTTCTTTCCAGTTTTGAACGGAAGATATTTCCTTTTTCACCATAGCCGTCTATGGGCTTCCAAATATCCCTTTGCCAATTCCACAAGAACAGCCTTAGCGAAAGGCTTCTTGAAGGGAAAGATGTAACTCTGTGAGATGAATTCACAGAACACAGAGCAGTTTTTCAGAAAGCTTCTTTCCAGTTTTGAACGGAAGATATTTCCTTTTTCACCATAGCCCTCTGTGGGCTTCCAAATATCCCTATGCCAATTCCACAAGAACAGCCTTAGCGAAAGGCTTCTTGAAGGGAAAGATGTGACTCCGTGAGATGAATTCAGAGAACACAGAGCAGTTTCTCAGAAAGCTTCTTTCCAGTTTTGAACGGAAGATATTTCCTTTTTCACCTTAGGCCTCTATGGGCTTCCTAATATCCCTTTGCCAATTCCACAAGAACAGCCTTAGCGCAAGGCTTCTTGAAGAGAAAGATGTAACTCTGTGAGATGAATTCACAGAACACAGAGCAGTTTCTCAGAAAGCTTCTTTCCAGTTTTGAACGGAAGATATTTCCTTTTTCACCATAGCCCTCTATGGGCTTCCAAATATCCCTTTGCCAATTCCACAAGAACAGCCTTAGCGAAAGGCTTCTTGAAGGGAAAGATATAACTCCGTGAGATGAATTCAGAGAACACAGAGCAGTTTCTCAGAAAGCTTCTTTCCAGTTTTGAACGGAAGATATTTCCTTTTTCACCATAGGCCTCTATGGGCTTCCAAATATCCCTTTGCCAATTCCACAAGAACAGCCTTAGCGAAAGGCTTCTTGAAGGGAAAGATGTAACTCTGTGAGATGAATTCACAGAACACAGAGCAGTTTCTCAGAAAGCTTCTTTCCAGTTTTGAACGGAAGATATTTCCTTTTTCACCATAGCCGTCTATGGGCTTCCAAATATCCCTTTGCCAATTCCACAAGAACAGCCTTAGCGAAAGGCTTCTTGAAGGGAAAGAAGTAACTCTGTGAGATGAATTCAGAGAACACAGAGCAGTTTCTCAGAAAGCTTCTTTCCAGTTTTGAACGGAAGATATTTCCTTTTTCACCATAGGCCTCTATGGGCTTCCAAATATCCCTTTACGAATTCCACAAGAACAGCCTTAGCGAAAGGCTTCTTGAAGGGAAAGATGTAACTCTGTGAGATGAATTCACAGAACACAGAGCAGTTTCTGAGAAAGCTTCTTTCCAGTTTTGAACGGAAGATATTTCCTTTTTCACCATAGGACCCTTTGGGCTTCCAAATATCCCTTTGCCAATTCCACAAGAACAGCCTTAGCGCAAGGCTTCTTGAAGGGAAAGATGTAACTCTGTGAGATGAATTCACAGAACACAGAGCAGTTTCTCAGAAAGCTTCTTTCCAGTTTTGAACGGAAGATATTTCCTTTTTCACCATAGCCCTCTATGGGCTTC
>NW_027327006.1:0-24098 GCF_047675955.1 Chlorocebus sabaeus | reverse complement strand
TCTTGAAGGGAAATATGTAACTCTGTGAGATGAATTAACACAACACAGAGCAGTTTCTCAGAAAGCGTCTTTCCAGTTTTGAACGCAAGATATTTCCTTTTTCACCATAGCCCTCTATGGACTTGCAAATATCCCTTTTCCAATTCCACAAGAACTGCCTTAGCGAAAGGCTTCTTGAAAGGAAAGATGTAACTCTGTGAGATGAATTAACAGAACACAGAGCAGTTTCTCAGAAAGATTCTTTCCAGTTTTGAACGGAAGATATTTCCTGTTTCACCATAGGCCTCTATGGGCTTCCAAATATCCCTATGCCAATTCCACAAGAACAACCTTAGCGAAAGGCTTCTTGAAGGGAAAGTTGTAACTCTGTGAGATGAATTAACAGAACGCAGAAGAGTTTCTCAGAAAGCTTCTTTCCAGTTTTGAACGGAAGATATTTCCTTTTTCACCATAGCCCTCTATGGGCTTCCAAATATCCCTTTGCCAATTCCACAAGAACAGCCTTAGCGAAAGGCTTCTGGAAGGGAAAGATGTAACTCTGTGAGATGAATTAACAGAACACAGAGCAGTTTCTCAGAAAGCTTCTTTCCAGTTTCGAACGGAAGTATTTCCTGTTTCAAAATAGCCCTCTATTGGCTTCCAAATATCCCTTTGTCAATTCCACAAGAACAGCCTTAGCGAAAGGTTTCTTGAAGGGAAAGATGTAACTCTGTGAGATGAATTAACAGAACACAGAGCAGTTTCTCAGAAAGCGTCTTTCCAGTTTTGAACGGAAGATATTTCCTTTTTCACCATAGCCCTCTATGGGCTTGCAAATATCCCTTTGCCAATTCCTCAAGAACAGCCTTAGCGATAGGCTTCTTGAAAGAAAAGATGTAACTCTGTGAGATGAATTAACAGAACACCGAGAAGTTTCTCAGAAAGATTCTTTCCAGTTTTGAACGGAAGATAGTCCCTGTTTCACCATAGCCCACTATGGGCTTCCAAATAACCCTTTGCCAATTCCAAAAGAACAACCTTAGCGAAAGGTTTCTTGAAGGGAAAGATGTAACTCTGTGAGATGAATTAACAGAACACAGAGCAGCTTCTCAGAAAGCTTCTTTCACGTTTTGAACGGAAGATATTTCCTTTTTCACCAAAGCCCTCTAAGCGCTTCCAAATATCCCTTTGTCAATTCCAGAAGAACAGCCTTAGCGAAAGGCTTCTTGAAGGGAAAGATGTAACTCAGTGAGATGAATTAACAGAACACAGAGCAGTTTCTCAGAAAGCTTCTTTACAGTTTCGCACGGAAGATATTTCCTTTTTCACCGTAGCCCTCTATGGGCTTCCAAATATCCCTTTGCCAATTCCACAAGAGCAGCTTTAGCGAAAGGCTTCTTGAAGTGAAAGATGTAACTCTGTGAGATGAATTAACAGAACACAGAGCAGTTTCTCAGAAAGCTTCTTTCCAGTTTTGAACGGAAGATATTTCCTTTTTCACCATAGCCCTCTATGGGCTTCCAAATATCCCTTTGCCAATTCCACAAGAACAGCCTTAGGGAAAGGCTTCCTGAAGGGAAAGATGTAACTCTGTGAGATGAATTAACAGAACACAGAGCAGTTTCTCAGAAAGCTTCTTTCCAGTTTTGAACGGAAGATATTTCCTTTTTCACCATAGCCCTCTATGGTCTTCCAAATATCCCTTTGCCAATTCCACAAGAACCGCCTTAGCGAAAGGCTTCTTGAAGGGAAAAATGTAACTATGTGAGATGAATTAACAGTACACAGAGCAGTTTCTCAGAAAGCTTCTTTCCAGTTTCGAACGGAAGTATTTCCTGTTTCACCATAGCCCTCTATGGGCTTCCAAATATCCCTTTACCAATTCCACAAGAACAGCCTTAGCGAAAGGCTTCTTGAAGGGAAAGATGTAACTCTGTGAGATGAATTAACAGAACACAGAGCAGTTTCTCAGAAAGCTTCTTTCCAGTTTTGAACGGAAAATATTTCCTTTTTCACCATAGCCCTCTATGGGCTTCCAAATATCCCTTTGCCAATTGAACAAGAACAGCCTTAGCGAAAGGCTTCTTGAAGGGAAAGATGTAACTCTGTGAGATGAATTAACAGAACACAGAGCAGTTTCTCAGAAAGCTTCTTTCCAGTTTTAAACGGAAGATATTTCCTTTTTCACCATTGTCCTCTAATGGCTTCCAAATATCCCTTTGCCAACTCCACAAGAACATCTTTAGCGAAAGGCTTCTTGAAGGGAAAGATGTAACTCTGTGAGATGAATTAACAGAACACAGAGAAGTTTCTCAGAAAGCTTCTTTCCAGTTTTGAACGGAAGATGTTTCCTTTTTCACCATAGCCCTCTGTGGGCTTCCAAATATCCCTTTGCCAATTCCACAAGAACAGCCTTAGCGAAAGGCTTCTTGAAGGGAAAGATGTAACTCTGTGACATGAATTAACAGAACACAGAGCAGGTTCTCAGAAAGCTTCTTTCCAGTTTTGAACGGAATATATTTCTTTTTTCACCGTAGCCCTCCATGGGCTTCCAAATATCACTTTGCCAATTCCACAAGAACAGCCTTAGCGAAAGGCTTCTTCAAAGGAAAGATGTAACTCTGTGAGATGAATTAACAGAACACCGAGCAGGTTCTCAGAAAGCTTCTTTCCAGTTTTGAACGGAAGATATTCCCTGTTTCACCATAGCCCTCTATGGGCTTCCAAATATCCCTTTGCCAATTCCACAAGAACAGCCTTAAAGAAAGGCTTCTTGAAAGGAAAGATGTAACTCTGTGAGATGAATTATCAGAACACCGAGCAGTTTCTCAGAAAGCTTCTTTCCAGTTTTCAACGGAAGATATTCCCTGTTTCACCATAGCCCTCTATGGGCTTCCAAATATCCCTTTGCCAATTCCACAAGAACAGCCTTAAAGAAAGGCTTCTTGAAAGGAAAGATGTAACTCTGTGAGATGAATTATCAGAACACCGAGCAGTTTCTCAGAAAGCTTCTTTCCAGTTTTCAACGGAAGATATTCCCTGTTTCACCATAGCCCTCTATGGGCTTCCAAATATCACTTTGCCAAATCCACAAGAACAGCTTTAGCGAAAAGTTTCCTGAAGGGAAAGATGTAACTCTGTGAGATGAATTAACGGAACACAGAGCAGTTTCTCAGAAAGCGTCTTTCCAGTTTTGAACGCAAGATATTTCCTTTTTCACCATAGCCCTCTATGGACTTGCAAATATCCCTTTTCCAATTCCACAAGAACTGCCTTAGCGAAAGGCTTCTTGAAAGGAAAGATGTAACTCTGTGAGATGAATTAACAGAACACAGAGCAGTTTCTCAGAAAGATTCTTTCCAGTTTTGAACGGAAGATATTTCCTGTTTCACCATAGCCCTCTATGGGCTTCCAAATATCCCTATGCCAATTCCACAAGAACAACCTTAGCGAAAGGCTTCTTGAAGGGAAAGTGGTAACTCTGTGAGATGAATTAACAGAACGCAGAAGAGTTTCTCAGAAAGCTTCTTTCCAGTTTTGAACGGAAGATATTTCCTTTTTCACCATAGCCCTCTATGGGCTTCCAAATATCCCTTTGCCAATTCCACAAGAACAGCCTTAGCGAAAGGCTTCTGGAAGGGAAAGATGTAACTCTGTGAGATGAATTAACAGAACACAGAGCAGTTTCTCAGAAAGCTTCTTTCCAGTTTCGAACGGAAGTATTTCCTGTTTCAAAATAGCCCTCTATTGGCTTCCAAATATCCCTTTGTCAATTCCACAAGAACAGCCTTAGCGAAAGGTTTCTTGAAGGGAAAGATGTAACTCTGTGAGATGAATTAACAGAACACAGAGCAGTTTCTCAGAAAGCGTCTTTCCAGTTTTGAACGGAAGATATTTCCTTTTTCACCATAGCCCTCTATGGGCTTGCAAATATCCCTTTGCCAATTCCTCAAGAACAGCCTTAGCGATAGGCTTCTTGAAAGGAAAGATGTAACTCTGTGAGATGAATTAACAGAACACCGAGAAGTTTCTCAGAAAGATTCTTTCCAGTTTTGAACGGAAGATAGTCCCTGTTTCAATATAGCCCTCTATGGGCTTCCAAATAACCCTTTGCCAATTCCAAAAGAACAACCTTAGCGAAAGGTTTCTTGAAGGGAAAGATGTAACTCTGTGAGATGAATTAACAGAACACAGAGCAGCTTCTCAGAAAGCTTCTTTCACGTTTTGAACGGAAGATATTTCCTTTTTCACCAAAGCCCTCTAAGCGCTTCCAAATATCCCTTTGTCAATTCCAGAAGAACAGCCTTAGTGAAAGGCTTCTTGAAGGGAAAGATGTAACTCTGTGAGATGAATTAACAGAACACAGAGCAGTTTCTCAGAAAGCTTCTTTCCAGTTTCGCACGGAAGATATTTCCTTTTTCACCGTAGCCCTCTATGGGCTTCCAAATATCCCTTTGCCAATTCCACAAGAGCAGCTTTAGCGAAAGGCTTCTTGAAGTGAAAGATGTAACTCTGTGAGATGAATTAACAGAACACAGAGCAGTTTCTCAGAAAGCTTCTTTCCAGTTTTGAACGGAAGATATTTCCTTTTTCACCATAGCCCTCTATGGGCTTCCAAATATCCCTTTGCCAATTCCACAAGAACAGCCTTAGGGAAAGGCTTCCTGAAGGGAAAGATGTAACTCTGTGAGATGAATTAACAGAACACAGAGCAGTTTCTCAGAAAGCTTCTTTCCAGTTTTGAACGGAAGATATTTCCTTTTTCACCATAGCCCTCTATGGTCTTCCAAATATCCCTTTGCCAATTCCACAAGAACCGCCTTAGCGAAAGGCTTCTTGAAGGGAAAAATGTAACTATGTGAGATGAATTAACAGTACACAGAGCAGTTTCTCAGAAAGCTTCTTTCCAGTTTTGAACGGAAGATATATCCTTTTTCACCATAGCCCTCTATGGGCTTCCAAATATCCCTTTGCCAATTCCACAAGAACAGCCTTAGCAAAAGCCTTCCTGAAGGGAAAGATGTAACTCTGTGAGATGAATTAACAGAACACAGAGCAGTTTCTCAGAAAGCTTCTTTCCAGTTTTGAACGGAAGACACTTCCTTTTTCACCGTATCCCTCTATGGGCTTCCAAATATCCCTTTGAAAATTCCACAAGAACAGCCTTAGCGAAAGTCCTTTGAAGGGAAAGATGTAACTCTGTGAGATGAATTAACAGAACACAGAGTAATTTCTCAGAAAGATTCTTTCCAGTTTTGAACGGAAGATATTTCCTTTTTCACCATAGCCCTCTATGGGCTTCCAAATATCCCTTTGCCAATTCCACAACAACAGCCTTAGGGAAAGGCTTCTTGAAGTGAAAGATGTAACTCTGTGAGATGAATTAACAGAACACAGAGCAGTTTCTCAGAAAGCTTCTTTCCAGTTTTGAACGGAAGATATTTCCTTTTTCACCATAGCCCTCTATGGGCTTCCAAATATCCCTTTGCCAATTCCACAAGAACAGCCTTAGCGAAAGGCTTCCTGAAGGGAAAGATGTAACTCTGTGAGATGAATTAACAGCACACAGAGCAGTTTCTCAGAAAGCTTCTTTCTAGTTTTGAACGGAAGATATTTCCTGTTTCACCATAGCCATCTATGGGCTTCCAAATATCCCTTTGCCAATTCCACAAGAACAGCCTTAGCGAAAGGCTTCTTGAAGGAAAAGATGTAACTCTGTGAGATGAATTAACAGAACACAGAGCAGTTTCTCAGAAAGCTTCTTTCCAGTTTTGAACGGAAGATATTTCCTTTTTCACCATAGCCCTCTATGGGCTTCCAAATATCCCTTTGCCAACTCCACAAGAACAGCCTTAGCGAAAGGCTTCTTGAAGGGAAAGATGTAACTCTGTGAGATGAATTAACAGAACACAGAGGAGATTCTCAGAAAGCTTCTTTCCAGTTTTGAAGGGAGGATATTTCCTTTTTCACCATAGCCCTCTATGGGCTTCCAAATATCCCTTTGCCAATTGCACAAGAACAGCCTTAGCAAAAGGCTTCTTGACGGGAAAGATGTAACTCTGTGAGATGAATTAACAGAACACAGAGCAGTTTCTCGGAAAGCTTCTTTCCAGGTTTGAACGGAAGATATTTCCTTTTTCACCATAGCCCTCTATGGGCTTCCAAATATCCCTTTGCCTATTCCACAAGAACAGCCTTAGCGAAAGGCTTCTTCAAAGGAAAGATGTAACTCTGTGAGATGAATTATCAGAACACCGAGCAGGTTCTCAGAAAGCTTCTTTCCAGTTTTGAACGGAAGATATTCCCTGTTTCACCATAGCCCTCTATGGGCTTCCAAATATCCCTTTGCCAATTCCCCAAGAACAGCCTTAAAGAAAGGCTTCTTGAAAGGAAAGATGTAACTCTGTGAGATGAATTATCAGAACACCGAGCAGTTTCTCAGAAAGCTTCTTTCCAGTTTTCAACGGAAGATATTCCCTGTTTCACCATAGCCCTCTATGGGCCTCCAAATATCACTTTGCGAAATCCACAAGAACAGCTTTAGCGAAAAGTTTCTTGAAGGGAAATATGTAACTCTGTGAGATGAATTAACGGAACACAGAGCAGTTTCTCAGAAAGCGTCTTTCCAGTTTTGAACGCAAGATATTTCCTTTTTCACCATAGCCCTCTATGGACTTGCAAATATCCCTTTTCCAATTCCACAAGAACTGCTTTAGCGAAAGGCTTCTTGAAAGGAAAGATGTAACTCTGTGAGATGAATTAACAGAACACAGAGCAGTTTCTCAGAAAGATTCTTTCCAGTTTTGAACGGAAGATATTTCCTGTTTCACCATAGCCCTCTATGGGCTTCCAAATATCCCTATGCCAATTCCACAAGAACAACCTTAGCGAAAGGCTTCTTGAAGGGAAAGTTGTAACTCTGTGAGATGAATTAACAGAACGCAGAAGAGTTTCTCAGAAAGCTTCTTTCCAGTTTTGAACGGAAGATATTTCCTTTTTCACCATAGCCCTCTATGGGCTTCCAAATATCCCTTTGCCAATTCCACAAGAACAGCCTTAGCGAAAGGCTTCTGGAAGGGAAAGATGTAACTCTGTGAGATGAATTAACAGAACACAGAGCAGTTTCTCAGAAAGCTTCTTTCCAGTTTCGAACGGAAGTATTTCCTGTTTCAAAATAGCCCTCTATTGGCTTCCAAATATCCCTTTGTCAATTCCACAAGAACAGCCTTAGCGAAAGGTTTCTTGAAGGGAAAGATGTAACTCTGTGAGATGAATTAACAGAACACAGAGCAGTTTCTCAGAAAGCGTCTTTCCAGTTTTGAACGGAAGATATTTCCTTTTTCACCATAGCCCTCTATGGGCTTGCAAATATCCCTTTGCCAATTCCTCAAGAACAGCCTTAGTGATAGGCTTCTTGAAAGGAAAGATGTAACTCTGTGAGATGAATTAACAGAACACCGAGAAGTTTCTCAGAAAGATTCTTTCCAGTTTTGAACGGAAGATAGTCCCTGTTTCACCATAGCCCTCTAGGGGTTCCAAATAACCCTTTGCCAATTCCACAAGAACAACCTTAGCGAAAGGTTTCTTGAAGGGAAAGATGTAACTCTGTGAGATGAATTAACAGAACACAGAGCAGCTTCTCAGAAAGCTTCTTTCACGTTTTGAACGGAAGATATTTCCTTTTTCACCAAAGCCCTCTAAGCGCTTCCAAATATCCCTTTGTCAATTCCAGAAGAACAGCCTTAGCGAAAGGCTTCTTGAAGGGAAAGATGTAACTCTGTGAGATGAATTAACAGAACACAGAGCAGTTTCTCAGAAAGCTTCTTTCCAGTTTCGCACGGAAGATATTTCCTTTTTCACCGTAGCCCTCTATGGGCTTCCAAATATCCCTTTGCCAATTCCACAAGAGCAGCTTTAGCGAAAGGCTTCTTGAAGTGAAAGATGTAACTCTGTGAGATGAATTAACAGAACACAGAGCAGTTTCTCAGAAAGCTTCTTTCCAGTTTTGAACGGAAGATGTTCCCTTTTTCATCATAGCGCTCTATGGGCTTCCAAATATCCCTTTGCCAATTCCACAAGAACAGCCTTAGCGAAAGGCTTCTTGAATTGAAAGATGTAACTCTGTGAGATGAATTAACAGAACACAGAGCAGGTTCTCCGAAAGCTTCTTTCCAGTTTTGAACGGAATATATTTCTTTTTTCACCGTAGCCCTCTATGGGCTTCCAAATATCACTTTGCCAATTCCACAAGAACCGCCTTAGCGAAAGGCTTCTTGAAGGGAAAGATGTAACTCTGTGAGATGAATTAACAGAACACAGAGCAGTTTCTCAGAAAGCTTCTTTCCAGTTTCGAACGGAAGTATTTCCTGTTTCACCATAGCCCTCTATGGGCTTCCAAATATCCCTTTACCAATTCCACAAGAACAGCCTTAGCGAAAGGCTTCTTGAAGGGAAAGATGTAACTCTGTGTGATGAATTAACAGAACACAGAGCAGTTTCTCAGAAAGCTTCTTTCCAGTTTTGAACGGAAGATATTTCCTTTTTCACCATAGCCCTCTATGGGCTTCCAAATATCCCTTTGCCAATTGAACAAGAACAGCCTTAGCGAAAGGCTTCTTGAAGGGAAAGATGTAACTCTGTGAGATGAATTAACAGAACACAGAGCAGTTTCTCAGAAAGCTTCTTTCCAGTTTCGAACGGAAGTATTTCCTGTTTCACCATAGCCCTCTATGGGCTTCCAAATATCCCTTTACCAATTCCACAAGAACAGCCTTAGCGAAAGGCTTCTTGAAGGGAAAGATGTAACTCTGTGAGATGAATTAACAGAACACAGAGCAGTTTCTCAGAAAGCTTCTTTCCAGTTTTGAACGGAAGATATTTCCTTTTTCACCATAGCCCTCTATGGGCTTCCAAATATCCCTTTGCCAATTGAACAAGAACAGCCTTAGCGAAAGGCTTCTTGAAGGGAAAGATGTAACTCTGTGAGATGAATTAACAGAACACAGAGCAGTTTCTCAGAAAGCTTCTTTCCAGTTTTAAACGGAAGATATTTCCTTTTTCACCATTGTCCTCTAATGGCTTCCAAATATCCCTTTGCCAATTCCACAAGAACATCTTTAGCGAAAGGCTTCTTGAAGGGAAAGATGTAACTCTGTGAGATGAATTAACAGAACACAGAGCAGTTTCTCAGAAAGCTTCTTTCCAGTTTTGAACGGAAGATGTTTCCTTTTTCACCATAGCCCTCTGTGGGCTTCCAAATATCCCTTTGCCAATTCCACAAGAACAGCCTTAGCGAAAGGCTTCTTGAAGGGAAAGATGTAACTCTGTGAGATGAATTAACAGAACACAGAGCAGGTTCTCAGAAAGCTTCTTTCCAGTTTTGAACGGAATATATTTCTTTTTTCACCGTAGCCCTCCATGGGCTTCCAAATATCACTTTGCCAATTCCACAAGAACCGCCTTAGCGAAAGGCTTCTTGAAGGGAAAGATGTAACTCTGTGAGATGAATTAACAGAACACAGAGCAGTTTCTCAGAAAGCTTCTTTCCAGGTTTGAACGGAAGATATTTTCTTTTTCACCATAGCCCTCTATGGGCTTCCAAATATCCCTTTGCCAATTCCACAAGAACAGCCTTATCGAAAGGCTTCTTCAAATTAAAGATGTAACTCTGTGAGATGAATTATCAGAACACCGAGCAGGTTCTCAGAAAGCTTCTTTCCAGTTTTGAACGGAAGATATTCCCTGTTTCACCATAGCCCTCTATGGGCTTCCAAATATCCCTTTGCCAATTCCACAAGAACAGCCTTAAAGAAAGGCTTCTTGAAAGGAAAGATGTAACTCTGTGAGATGAATTATCAGAACACCGAGCAGTTTCTCAGAAAGCTTCTTTCCAGTTTTCAACGGAAGATATTCCCTGTTTCACCATAGCCCTCTATGGGCTTCCAAATATCCCTTTGCCAATTCCACAAGAACAGCCTTAAAGAAAGGCTTCTTGAAAGGAAAGATGTAACTCTGTGAGATGAATTATTAGAACACCGAGCAGTTTCTCAGAAAGCTTCTTTCCAGTTTTCAACGGAAGATATTCCCTGTTTCACCATAGCCCTCTATGGGCTTCCAAATATCACTTTGCCAAATCCACAAGAACAGCTTTAGCGAAAAGTTTCTTGAAGGGAAAGATGTAACTCTGTGAGATGAATTAACGGAACACAGAGCAGTTTCTCAGAAAGCGTCTTTCCAGTTTTGAACGCAAGATATTTCCTTTTTCACCATAGCCCTCTATGGACTTGCAAATATCCCTTTTCCAATTCCACAAGAACTGCCTTAGCGAAAGGCTTCTTGAAAGGAAAGATGTAACTCTGTGAGATGAATTAACAGAACACAGAGCAGTTTCTCAGAAAGATTCTTTCCAGTTTTGAACGGAAGATATTTCCTGTTTCACCATAGCCCTCTATGGGCTTCCAAATATCCCTATGCCAATTCCACAAGAACAACCTTAGCGAAAGGCTTCTTGAAGGGAAAGTGGTAACTCTGTGAGATGAATTAACAGAACGCAGAAGAGTTTCTCAGAAAGCTTCTTTCCAGTTTTGAACGGAAGATATTTCCTTTTTCACCATAGCCCTCTATGGGCTTCCAAATATCCCTTTGCCAATTCCACAAGAACAGCCTTAGCGAAAGGCTTCTGGAAGGGAAAGATGTAACTCTGTGAGATGAATTAACAGAACACAGAGCAGTTTCTCAGAAAGCTTCTTTCCAGTTTCGCACGGAAGATATTTCCTTTTTCACCGTAGCCCTCTATGGGCTTCCAAATATCCCTTTGCCAATTCCACAACAGCAGCTTTAGTGAAAGGCTTCCTGAAGTGAAAGATGTAACTCTGTGAGATGAATTAACAGAACACAGAGCAGTTTCTCAGAAAGCTTCTTTCCAGTTTTGAACGGAAGATATTTCCTTTTTCACCATAGCCCTCTATGGGCTTCCAAATATCCCTTTGCCAATTCCACAAGAACAGCCTTAGGGAAAGGCTTCCTGAAGGGAAAGATGTAACTCTGTGAGATGAATTAACAGAACACAGAGCAGTTTCTCAGAAAGCTTCTTTCCAGTTTTGAACGGAAGATATTTCCTTTTTCACCATAGCCCTCTATGGTCTTCCAAATATCCCTTTGCCAATTCCACAAGAACCGCCTTAGCGAAAGGCTTCTTGAAGGGAAAAATGTAACTATGTGAGATGAATTAACAGTACACAGAGCAGTTTCTCAGAAAGCTTCTTTCCAGTTTTGAACGGAAGATATATCCTTTTTCACCATAGCCCTCTATGGGCTTCCAAATATCCCTTTGCCAATTCCACAAGAACAGCCTTAGCAAAAGCCTTCCTGAAGGGAAAGATGTAACTCTGTGAGATGAATTTACAGAACACAGAGCAGTTTCTCAGAAAGCTTCTTTCCAGTTTTGAACGGAAGACACTTCCTTTTTCACCGTATCCCTCTATGGGCTTCCAAATATCCCTTTGAAAATTCCACAAGAACAGCCTTAGCGAAAGTCCTTTGAAGGGAAAGATGTAACTCTTTGAGATGAATTAACAGAACACAGAGTAATTTCTCAGAAAGATTCTTTCCAGTTTTGAACGGAAGATATTTCCTTTTTCACCATAGCCCTCTATGGGCTTCCAAATATCCCTTTGCCAATTCCACAACAACAGCCTTAGGGAAAGGCTTCTTGAAGTGAAAGATGTAACTCTGTGAGATGAATTAACAGAACACAGAGCAGTTTCTCAGAAAGCTTCTTTCCAGTTTTGAACGGAAGATATTTCCTTTTTCACCATAGCCCTCTATGGGCTTATAAATATCCCTTTGCCAATTCCACAAGAACAGCCTTAGCGAAAGGCTTCCTGAAGGGAAAGATGTAACTCTGTGAGATGAATTAACAGCACACAGAGCAGTTTCTCAGAAAGCTTCTTTCTAGTTTTGAACGGAAGATATTTCCTGTTTCACCATAGCCATCTATGGGCTTCCAAATATCCCTTTGCCAATTCCACAAGAACAGCCTTAGCGAAAGGCTTCTTGAAGGAAAAGATGTAACTCTGTGAGATGAATTAACAGAACACAGAGCAGTTTCTCAGAAAGCTTCTTTCCAGTTTTGAACGGAAGATATTTCCTTTTTCACCATAGCCCTCTATGGGCTTCCAAATATCCCTTTGCCAACTCCACAAGAACAGCCTTAGCGAAAGGCTTCTTGAAGGGAAAGATGTAACTCTGTGAGATGAATTAACAGAACACAGAGGAGATTCTCAGAAAGCTTCTTTCCAGTTTTGAAGGGAGGATATTTCCTTTTTCACCATAGCCCTCTATGGGCTTCCAAATATCCCTTTGCCAATTGCACAAGAACAGCCTTAGCAAAAGGCTTCTTGACGGGAAAGATGTAACTCTGTGAGATGAATTAACAGAACACAGAGCAGTTTCTCGGAAAGCTTCTTTCCAGGTTTGAACGGAAGATATTTCCTTTTTCACCATAGCCCTCTATGGGCTTCCAAATATCCCTTTGCCAATTCCACAAGAACAGCCTTAGCGAAAGGCTTCTTCAAAGGAAAGATGTAACTCTGTGAGATGAATTATCAGAACACCGAGCAGGTTCTCAGAAAGCTTCTTTCCAGTTTTGAACGGAAGATATTCCCTGTTTCACCATAGCCCTCTATGGGCTTCCAAATATCCCTTTGCCAATTCCACAAGAACAGCCTTAAAGAAAGGCTTCTTGAAAGGAAAGATGTAACTCTGTGAGATGAATTATCAGAACACCGAGCAGTTTCTCAGAAAGCTTCTTTCCAGTTTTCAACGGAAGATATTCCCTGTTTCACCATAGCCCTCTATGGGCCTCCAAATATCACTTTGCGAAATCCACAAGAACAGCTTTAGCGAAAAGTTTCTTGAAGGGAAATATGTAACTCTGTGAGATGAATTAACACAACACAGAGCAGTTTCTCAGAAAGCGTCTTTCCAGTTTTGAACGCAAGATATTTCCTTTTTCACCATAGCCCTCTATGGACTTGCAAATATCCCTTTTCCAATTCCACAAGAACTGCCTTAGCGAAAGGCTTCTTGAAAGGAAAGATGTAACTCTGTGAGATGAATTAACAGAACACAGAGCAGTTTCTCAGAAAGATTCTTTCCAGTTTTGAACGGAAGATATTTCCTGTTTCACCATAGCCCTCTATGGGCTTCCAAATATCCCTTTGCCAATTCCACAAGAACAGCCTTAGCGAAAGTCTTCTTGAAGGGAAAGATGTAACTCTGTGAGATGAATTAAGAGAACACAGAGCAGTTTCTCAGAAAGCTTCATTCCAGTTTGAATGGAAGATAATTCCTGTTTCACCATAGCCCTCTGTGCGCTTCCAAATATCCCTTTGCCAATTCCACAAGAACAGCCTTAGCGAAAGGCTTCTTGAAGGGAAAGATGTAACTCTGTGAGATGAATTAACAGAACACACAGCAGTTTCTCTGAAAGCTTCTTTCCAGTTTTGAACGGAAGATATTTCCTGTTTCACAATAGCCCTCTATGGGCTTCCAAATATCCCTTTGCCAATTCCAGAAGAACAGCCTTAGCGAAAGGCTTGTTGAAGGGAAAGATGTAACGTTGTGAGATGAATTAAGAGAACACACAGCAGTTTCTCAGAAAGCTTCTTTCCAGTTTTGAACGGAAGATATTTCCTTTTTCACCATAGCCCTCTATGGGCTTCCAAATATCCCTTTGCCAATTCCACAAGAACAGCCTTAGCGAAAGGCTTCTTGAAGGGAAAGATGTAACTCCGTGAGATGAATTAACAGAGCACAGAGCAGTTTCTCTGAAAGCTTCTTTCCAGTTTTGAACCGAAGATATTTCCTTTTTCACCATAGCCCTCTATGGGCTTCCAAATATCCCTTGGCCAATTCCACAAGAACAGGTTTAGCGAAATGCTTCTTGAAGGGAAAGATGTAACTCTGTGAGATGAATTCACAGAACACAGAGCAGTTTCTCAGAAAGCTTCTTTCAAGTTTCGAACGGAAGATATTTCCTTTTTCACCATAGCCCTCTATGGGCTTCCAAATATCCCTTTGCCAATTCCACAAGAACAGCCTCAACGAAAGGCTTCATGAAGGAAAAGATGTAACTCTGTGAGATGAATTAACAGAACAGAGAGCAGTTTCTCAGAAAGCTTCTTTCCAGTTTTGAACGGAAGATATTTCCTTTTTCAACATAGCCTTCTATGGGCTTCCAAATATCCCTTTGCCAATTCCACAAGAACAGCCTTAGCGAAAGGCTTCCTGAAGGGAAAGATGTAACCCTGTGAGATGAATTAACGGAACACAGAGCAGTTTCTCAGAAAGCTTCTTTCCAGTTTTGAACGGAAGATACTTCCTTTTTCACCATAGCCCTCTATGGGCTTCCAAATATCCCTTTGCCAATTCCAGAAGAACAGCCTTAGGGAAAGTCTTTTGAAGGGAAAGATGTAACTCGGTGAGATGAATTCACAGAACACAGAGCCGTTTCTCAGAAAGCTTCTTTCCAGTTTTGAACGGAAGATATTTCCTTTTTCACAATAGCCCTCTAGGGGTTCCACATATCCCTTTGCCAATTCCACAAGAACAGCCTTAGCGAAAGGCTTCTTGAAGGGAAAGATGTAACTCTGTGAGATGAATTAACAGAACACAGAGCAGTTCCCAGAAAGCTTCTTTCCAGTTTTGAACGGAAGATATTTCCTTTTTCAACAAAGCCTTCTAAGGGCTTCCAAATATCCCTTTGCCAATTCCACAAGAACAGACTTAGCGAAAGGCTTCCTGAAGGGAAAGATGTAACTCTGTGAGATGAATTAACGGAACACAGAGCAGTTTCTCAGAAAGCTTCTTTCCAGTTTTGAACGGAAGATACTTCCTTTTTCACCATAGCCCTCTATGGGCTTCCAAATATCCCTTTGCCAATTCCACAAGAACAGCCTTAGGAAAAGTCTTTTGAAGGGAAAGATGTAACTCTGTGAGATGAATTCACAGAACACAGAGCAGTTTCTCAGAAAGCTTCTTTCCAGTTTTGAACGGAAGAAATTTCCTTTTTCACCATAGCCCTCTAGGGGTTCCAAATATCCCTTTGCCGATTACACAAGAACAGCCTTAGCGAAAGGCTTCTTGAAGGGAAAGATGTAACTCTGTGAGATGAATTAAGAGAACACAGAGCAGTTTCACAGAAAGCTTCTTTCCAGTTTGAATGAAAGATATTTCCTGTTTCACCATAGCCCTCTATGGGCTTCCAAATATCCCTTTGCCAATTCCACACGAACAGCCTTAGCGAAAGGCTTCTTGAAGGGAAAGATGTAACTCTGTGAGATGAATTAACAGAACACAGAGCAGTTTCTCAGAAAGCTTCTTTCCAGTGTTGAACGGAAGATATTTCCTTTTTCACCATTGCCCTCTAGTGGCTTCCAAATATCCCTTTGCCAATTCCACAAGAACAGCCTTAGCGAAAAGATTATTGAAGGGAAAGATGTAACTCTGTGAGATGAATTAACAGAACACAGAGCCGTTTGTCAGAAAGCTTCTTTCCAGTTTTGAACCTAAGATATTTCCTTTTTCACCGTAGCCCTCTATGGGCTTCCAAATATCCCTTTGCCAATTCCACAAGAACAGCCTTAGCGAAAGGCTTCTTGAAGGGAAAGATGTAACTCTGTGAGATGAATTAAGAGAACGCAGAGCAGTTTCTCAGAAAGCTTCTTTCCAGTTTTAAAGGAAGATATTTCCTTTTTCACCATAGCCCTCTATGGGCTTCCAAATATCCCTTTGCCATTTCCACAAGAACAGCCTTAGCGAAAGTCTTCTTGAAGGGAAAGATGTAACTCTGTGAGATGAATTAAGAGAACACAGAGCAGTTTCTCAGAAAGCTACATTCCAGTTTGAATAGAAGATATTTCCTGTTTCACCATAGCCCTCTGTGCGCTTCCAAATATCCCTTTGCCAATTCCACAAGAACAGCCTTAGCGAAAGGCTTCTTGAAGGGAAAGATGTAACTCTGTGAGATGAATTAACAGAACACACAGCAGTTTCTCTGAAAGCTTCTTTCCAGTTTTGAACGGAAGATATTTCCTGTTTCACAATAGCCCTCTATGGGCTTCCAAATATCCCTTTGCCAATTCCAGAAGAACAGCCTTAGCGAAAGGCTTGTTGAAGGGAAAGATGTAACTTTGTGAGATGAATTAAGAGAACACACAGCAGTTTCTCAGAAAGCTTCTTTCCAGTTTTGAACGGAAGATATTTCCTTTTTCACCATAGCCCTCTATGGGCTTCCAAATATCCCTTTGCCAATTCCACAAGAACAGCCTTAGCGAAAGGATTCCTGAAGGGAAAGATGTAACTCTGTGAGATGAATTAACAGAACACAGAGCAGTTTCTCAGAAAGCTTCTTTCCAGTTTTGAACGGAAGATATTTCCTTTTTCACCATAGCCCTCTATGGGTTTCCAAATATCCCTTTGCCAATTCCACAAGAAAAGCCTTAGCGAAAGGCTACTTGAAGGGAAAGATGTAACTCTGTGAGATGAATTAACAGAGCACAGAGCAGTTTCTCTGAAAGCTTCTTTCCAGTTTTCAACGGAAGATATTTCCTGTTTCACAATAGCCCTCTATGGGCTTCCAAATATCCCTTTGCCAATTCCACAAGAACAGCCTTAGCGAAAGGCTTGTTGAAGGGAAAGATGTAACTTTGTGAGATGAATTAAGAGAACACACAGCAGTTTCTCAGAAAGCTTCTTTCCAGTTTTGAACGGAAGATATTTCCTTTTTCACCATAGCCCTCTATGGGCATCCAAATATCCCTTTGCCAATTCCACAAGAACAGCCTTAGCTAAAGGCTTCTTGAAGGGAAAGATGTAACTCCGTGAGATGAATTAACAGAGCACAGAGCAGTTTCTCTGAAAGCTTCTTTCCAGTTTTGAACCGAAGATATTTCCTTTTTCACCATAGCCTTCTATGGGCTTCCAAATATCCCTTCGCCAATTCCACAAGAACAGGTTTAGCGAAATGCTTCTTGAAGGGAAAGATGTAACTCTGTGAGATGAATTAACAGAACACAGAGCAGTTTCTCAGAAAGCTTCTTTCAAGTTTCGAACGGAAGATATTTCCTTTTTCACCATAGCCCTCTAAGGGCTTCCAAATATCCCTTTGCCAATTCCACAAGAACAGCCTCAACGAAAGGCTTCATGAAGGAAAAGATGTAACTCTGTGAGATGAATTAACAGAACAGAGAGCAGTTTCTCAGAAAGCTTCTTTCCAGTTTTGAACGGAAGATATTTCCTTTTTCAACATAGCCTTCTATGGGCTTCCAAATATCCCTTTGCCAATTCCACAAGAACAGCCTTAGCGAAAGGCTTCCTGAAGGGAAAGATGTAACCCTGTGAGATGAATTAACGGAACACAGAGCAGTTTCTCAGAAAGCTTCTTTCCAGTTTTGAACGGAAGATACTTCCTTTTTCACCATAGCCCTCTATGGGCTTCCAAATATCCCTTTGCCAATTCCAGAAGAACAGCCTTAGGGAAAGTCTTTTGAAGGGAAAGATGTAACTCGGTGAGATGAATTCACAGAACACAGAGCAGTTTCTCAGAAAGCTTCTTTCCAGTTTTGATCGGAAGATATTTCCTTTTTCACCATAGCTCTCTGTGGCCTTCCAAATATCCCTTTGCCAATTCCACAAGAACAGCCTTAGCGAAAGGCTTCTTGAAGGGAAAGATGTAACTCTGTGAGATGAATTAACAGAACACAGAGCAGTTCCTCAGAAAGCTTCTTTCCAGTTTTGAACGGAAGATATTTCCTTTTTCAACAAAGCCTTCTAAGGGCTTCCAAATATCCCTTTGCCACTTCCACAAGAACAACCTTAGCGAAAGGCTTCCTGAAGGGAAAGATGTAACTATGTGAGATGAATTAACAGAACACAGAGAAGTTTCTCAGAAAGCTTCTTTCCAGTTCTGAACGGAAGATATTTCCATTTTCACCGTAGCTCTCTGTGGCCTTCCAAATATCCCTTTGCCAATTCCACAAGAACATCCTTAGCGAAAAGCTTCTTGAAGGGAAAGATGTAACTCTGTGAGATGAATTAACAGAACACAGAGCAGTTTCTCAGAAAGCTTCTTTCCCGTTTTGAACGGAAGATATTTCCTTCTTCAACATAGCCCTCTATAGGCTTCCAAATATCCCTTTGCAAATTCCACAAGAACAGCCTTAGCGAAAGGCTTCTTGAAGGGAAAGATGTAACTCTGTGAGATGAATTAACAGAACACAGAGCAGTTTCTCTGAAAGCTTCTTTCCAGTTTTGAACGGAAGATATTTCATTTTTCAACATAGCCCTCTATGGGCTTCCAAATATCCCATTGCCAATTCCACAAGAACAGCCTTAGCGAAAGGCTTCTTGAAGGGAAAGATGTAACTTTGTGAGATGAATTAGGAGAACACACAGCAGTTTCTCAGAAAGCTTCTTTCCAGTTTTGAATGGAAGATATTTCCTTTTTCACCATAGCCCTCTATGGGCTTCCAAATATCCCTTTGCCAATTCCACAAGAACAGCCTTAGCGAAAGGCTTCCTGAAGGGAAAGATGTAACTCTGTGAGATGAATTAACAGAACACAGAGCAGTTTCTCAGAAAGCTTCTTTCCAGTTTTGAACGGAAGATATTTCCTTTTTCACCATAGACCTCTACGGGCTTCAAAATATCCCTTTGCCAATTCCACAAGAACAGCCTTAGCGAAAGGATTCCTGAAGGGAAAGATGTAACTCTGTGAGATGAATTAACAGAACACAGAGCAGTTTCTCAGAAAGGTTCTTTCCAGTTTTGAACGGAAGATATTTCCTTTTTCACCGAAGCCCTCTATAGGCTTCCAAATATCCCTTTGCAAATTCCACAAGAACAGACTTAGCGAAAGTCTTCTTGAAGGGAAAGATGTAACGCTGTGAGATGAATTAACAGAACACAGAGCAGTTTCTCAGAAAGCTTCTTTCCAGTGTTGAACGGAAGATATTTCCTTTTTCAACATAGCCTTCTATGGGCTTCCAAATATCCCTTTGCCAATTCCACAAGAACAGCCTTAGCGAAAGGCTTCCTGAAGGGAAAGATGTAACTCTGTGAGGTGAATTAACAGAACACAGAGAAGTTTCTCAGAAAGCTTCTTTAAAGGTCTGAACAGAAGATATTTCCTTTTTCACCATAGCTCTCTGTGGCCTTCCAAATATCCCTTTGCCAATTCCACAAGAACAGCCTTAGCGAAAGGCTTCTTGAAGGGAAAGATGTAACTCTGTGAGATGAATTAACAGAACACAGAGCAGTTTCTCAGAAAGCTTCTTTCCAGTTTTGAACGGAAGATAATTCCTTTTTCACCATAGCCCTCTATGGGCATCCAAATATCCCTTTGCCATTTCCACAAGAACAGCCTTAGCGAAAGGCTTCCTGAAGGGTAAGATGTAACTCTGTGAGATGAATTAACAGAACACAGAGAAGTTTCTCAGAAACCTTCTTTCCAGTTCTGAACGGAAGATATTTCCTTTTTCACCATAGCCCTCTGTGGGCTTCCAAATATCCCTTTGCCAATTCCACAAGAACAGCCTTAGCGAAAAGCTTCCTGAAGGGTAAGATGTAACTCTGTGAGATGAATTAACAGAACACAGAGAAGTTTCTCAGAAACCTTCTTTCCAGTTCTGAACGGAAGATATTTCCTTTTTCACCATAGCTCTCTGTGGCCTTCCAAATATCCCTTTGCCAATTCCACAAGAACAGCCTTAGCGAAAAGCTTCTTGAAGGGAAAGATGTAACTCTGTGAGATGAATTAACAGAACACAGAGCAGTTTCTCAGAAAGCTTCTTTCCAGTTTTGAACGGAAGATATTTAATTCTTCAACATAGCCCTCTATGGGCTTCCAAATATCCCTTTGCAAATTCCACAAGAACAGCCTTAGCGAAAGGCTTCTTGAAGGGAAAGATGTAACTCTGTGAGATGAATTAACAGAACACAGAGCAGTTTCTCTGAAAGCTTCTTTCCAGTTTTGAACGGAAGATATTTCATTTTTCACCATAGCCTTCTATGGGCTTCCAAATATCCCTTTGCCAATTCCACAAGAACAGCCTTAGCGAAAGGCTTCTTGAAGCGAAAGATGTAACTTTGTGAGATGAATTAGGAGAACACACAGCAGTTTCTCAGAAAGCTTCTTTACAGTTTTGAATGGAAGATATTTCCTTTTTTAACATAGCCCTCTATGCGCTTCCAAATATCCCTTTCCCATTTCCACAAGAACAGCCATAGCGAAAGGATTCCTGAAGGGAAAGATGTAACTCTGTGAGATGAATTAACAGAACACAGAGCAGTTTCTCAGAAAGCTTCTTTCCAATTTTGAACGGAAGATATTTCCTTTTTCAACATAGCCTTCTATGGGCTTCGAAATATCCCTTTGCCAATTCCACAACAACAGCCTTAGCGAAAGGCTTCCTGAAGGGAAAGATGTAACTCTGTGAGATGAATTAACAGAACACAGAGAAGTTTATCAGAAAGCTTCTTTCCAGTTCTGAACGGAAGATATTTCCTTTTTCACCATAGCTCTCTGTGGCCTTCCAAATATCCCTTTGCCAATTCCACAAGAACAGCCTTAGCGAAAGGCTTCTTGAAGGGAAAGATGTAACTCTGTGAGATGAATTAACAGAACACTGAGCTGTTTCTCAGAAAGATTCTTTCCAGTTTTCAACGGAAGATATTTCCTTTTTCAACATAGCCTTCTAAGGGCTTCCAAATATGCCTTTGCCAATTCCACAAGAACAGCCTTAGCGAAAGACTTCCTGAAGGGAAAGATGTAACTCTGTGAGATGCATTAAGAGAACACAGAGCAGTTTCTCAGAAAGCTTCTTTGCAGTTTTAAACGGAAGATACTTCCTTCTTCACCATAGCCCTCTAAGGGCTTCCAAATATCCCTTTGCCAATTCCACAAGAACAGCCTTAGCGAAAGACTTTTGAAGGGAAAGATGTAACTCTGTGAGATGAATTAACAGAGCACCGAGCAGTTTCTCAGAAAGCTTCTTTCCAGTTTTGAACGGAAGATATTTCCTTTTTCACCATAGCCCTCTGTGGGCTTCCAAATATCCCTTTGCCAATTCCACAAGAACAGCCTTAGCGAAAAGCTTCCTGAAGGGAAAGATGTAACTCTGTGAGATGAATTAACAGAACACAGAGAAGTTTCTCAGAAAGCTTCTTTTCAGTTCTGAACGGAAGATATTTTCATTTTCACGATAGCTCTCTGTGGCCTTCCAAATATCTCTTTGCCAATTCCACAAGAACAGCCTTAGCGAAAAGCTTATTGAAGGGAAAGATGTAACTCTGTGAGATGAATTAACAGTACACAGCGCAGTTTCTCAGAAAGCTTCTTTCCAGTTTTGAACGGAAGATATTTCCTTTTTCACCGTAGCCCTCTACGGGCTTCCAAATATCCCTTTGCCAATTCCACAAGAACAGCCTTAGCGAAAGGCTTCTTGAAGGGAAAGATGTAACTCTGTGAGATGAATGAACAGAACACAGAGCAGTTTCTCTGAAAGCTTCTCTCCAGTTTTGAACGGAAGATATTTCCTGTTTCACAATAACCCTCTATGGGCTTCCAAATATCCCTTTGCCAATTCCACAAGAACAGCCTTAGCGAAAGGCTTCTTGAAGGGAAAGATGTAACTTTGTGAGATGAATTAAGAGAACACACAGCAGTTTCTCAGAAAGCTTCTTTCCAGTTTTGAACGGAAGTTATTTCCTTTTTCACCATAGCCCTCTATGGGCTTCCAAATATCCCTTTGCCAATTCCACAAGAACAGCCTTAGCGAAAGGATTCCTCAAGGGAAAGATGTAACTCTGTGAGATGAATTAACAGAACACAGAGCAGTTTCTCAGAAAGGTTCTTTCCTGTTCTGAACGGAAGATATTTCCTTTTTCACCATAGCTCTCTGTGGCCTTCCAAATATCCCTTTGCCAATTCCACAAGAACAGCCTTAGAGAAAGGCTTCTTGAAGGGAAAGATTTAACTCTGTGAGATGAATTAACAGAACACAGATCAGTTTCTCAGAAAGCTTCTTTCCAGTTTTGAACGGAAGATATTTCCTTTTTCACCATAGCCCTCTATGGGCTTCCAAATATCCCTTTGCTAATTCCAGAAGAACAGCCTAAGCGAAAGGCTTCTTGAAGGGAAAGATGTAACTCTGTGAGATGAATTAACAGAACACAGAACAGTTTCTCTGAAAGCTTCTTTCCAGTTTTGAACGGAAGATATTTCCTGTTTCACCATAGCCCTCTAAGGGCTTCCAAATATCCCTTTGCCAATTCCACAAGAACAGCCTTGGCGAAAGGCTTCTTGAAGGGAAACATGTAACTCTGTGAGATGAATTAACAGAACACAGAGCAGTTCCTCAGAAAATTTCTTTCCAGTTTTGAACGGAAGATGTTTCGCTTTTCAACATAGCCTTCTAAGGGCTTCCAAATATCCCTTTGCCAATTCCACAAGAACAGCCTCAACGAAAGGCTTCTTGAAGGGAAAGATGTAACTCTGTGAGATGAATTAACAGAACACAGAGAAGTTTCTCAGAAAGCTTCTTTCCAGTTCTGAACGGAAGATATTTCCTTTTTCACCATAGCTCTCTGTGGCCTTCCAAATATCCCTTTGCCAATTCCACAAGAACAGCCTCAACGAAAGGCTTCTTGAAGGGAAAGATGTAACTCTGTTAGATGAATTAACAGAACACAGAGCAGTTTCTCAGAAAGCTTCTTTCCAGTTTTGAACGGAAGATATTTCCTTTTTCAACATAGCCTTCTATGGGCTTCCAAATATCCCTTTGCCAATTCCACAAGAACAGCCTTAGCGAAAGGCTTCTTGAAGGGAAAGATGTAACTCTGTGAGATGAATTAAGAGAACACAGAGCAGTTTCACAGAAAGCTTCTTTCCAGTTTGAATGAAAGATACTTCCTGTTTCACCATAGCCCTCTATGGGCTTCCAAATATCCCTTTGCCAATTCCACAGGAACAGCCATAGCGAAAGGCTTCTTGAAGGGAAAGATGTAACTCTGTGAGATGAATTAAGAGAACACAGAGCAGTTTCTCAGAAAGCTTCTTTCCAGTGTTGAACGGAAGATATTTCCTTTTTCACCATTGCCCTCTAGTGGCTTCCAAATATCCCTTTGCCAATTCCACAAGAACAGCCTTAGCGAAAAGATTATTGAAGGGAAAGATGTAACTCTGTGAGATGAATTAACAGAACACAGAGCCGTTTGTCAGAAAACTTCTTTCCAGGTTTGAACCTAAGATATTTCCTTTTTCACCGTAGCCCTCTATGGGCTTCCAAATATCCCTTTGCCAATTCCACAAGAACAGCCTTAGCGAAAGGCTTCTTGAAGGGAAAGATGTAACTCTGTGAGATGAATTAAGAGAACGCAGAGCAGTTTCTCAGAAAGCTTCTTTCCAGTTTGAAAGGAAGATACTTCCTTTTTCACCATAGCCCTCTATGGGCTTCCAAATATCCCTTTGCCAATTCCACAAGAACAGCCTTAGCGAATGTCTTCTTGAAGGGAAAGATGTAACTCTGTGAGATGAATTAAGAGAACACAGAGCAGTTTCTCAGAAAGCTTCATTCCAGTTTGAATGGAAGATAATTCCTGTTTCACCATAGCCCTCTGTGGGCTTCCAAATATCCCTTTGCCAATTCCACAAGAACAGCCTTAGCGAAAGGCTTCTTGAAGTGAAAGATGTAACTCTGTGAGATGAATTAACAGAACACAGAGCAGTTTCTCTGAAAGCTTCTTTCCAGTTTTGAACGGAAGATATTTCCTGTTTCACAATAGCCCTCTATGGGCTCCCAAATATCCCTTTGCCAATTCCACAAGAACAGCCTTAGCGAAAGGCTTGTTGAAGGGAAAGATGTAACTTTGTGAGATGAATTAAGAGAACACACAGCAGTTTCTCAGAAAGCTTCTTTCCAGTTTTGAACGGAAGATATTTCCTTTTTCACCAGAGCCCTCTATGGGCTTCCAAATATCCCTTTGCCAATTCCACAAGAACAGCCTTAGCGAAAGGATTCCTGAAGGGAAAGATGTAACTCTGTGACATGAATTAACAG
>NW_027327005.1:0-24107 GCF_047675955.1 Chlorocebus sabaeus | reverse complement strand
CGAAATGTCTGACGTCAGAAGGAACAGCACTCAGAATTACTGGTAACTGTGGTCCATTTTCAGGCTGATGATAGAAGTCACTTGAACGGTCAGGGCTGCTGTGTGAGGTGGATGATGGGGTTTTTGAACCCTGACCCTCCTGACACGCCAGCTCTGGCCCTGGCCTTCTCTCCTCTCCACTGGGAGGAGAGAAGGTGCCAGCATCCACCTCACAGGCCATCGTGAGAACCCGGGACTAAGGGTTTGTGTTCCTCTTGCAGGTGGCGCCGCAGATGTGGGGGCCTGACGATATATACACACTGCAGGCTGCCAGTGTCGGGGTAATCCAGTTTTCGTCAAAAGGTGGGATTTGCTTTGCTACCCTGCGGACCAGGTGCAGTGCTGCTGTTGCAGCAGGTGTGTGGATCCTCTTGGGTGGTCCTCAGGTGGACAAGGAGTCACCGATTCCGATTCCCAGGGTTAGATGTGAGCGGGGACCATGGACCTCATGTGTTCAGAGGGGAGAAGTGAAAAAGCTTCCCTTGTAATTCCAGGACCGTCTATCCCAGGAATGCCAAGCCCCACTGGCTTTCACCCGACGCTGTCGTAGGTGACGCCGCATGGAAATGAGGACCCGTGTGCCGCATACCTGAGCCAGTACCCGTCTCCCTCCAGGGCCGTGGCCGAGCCCTCCTGATTTCGCTGGGTTGCCAGCCTGGGGATCTGTAAGCCCAGCGACGCCTGCGGTCTCGGCCCCCCCTCCCCGTGGGGACAGGAGAGGTGGCTTCCGGGGGCTGGTGATGAATGCCTGAATGAAGCCGACTTGTGACTGCAGTTCTGTCTAAGGGCCTCCCCGGGTGTTAGATGTCAGTAAATGACACGTGTGTGTGTGTGGATCTCATGTGATGAGAGAAACAGTGGGGGAAACCAAAGCTTGTGGAGTCTGCAGGTGCTGGACTTGGGGATGTGTGCACCTGTGTACTTGGTGAGGGGCGTGAGGTCTGGAATGAGTGTGCACGTGTGTCACGTTTGTGCGTGTGTGGTGAGTGTATTTAGCAGGTGTGTGTGGAGTGAGCGTGTTCATGCGTGTGTCGTGTATGTTGGAGGGTGTGTGGAGTGTGTACACGCATCACATTTGGTGAGTGTATTTGAGGGTGTGTATGGAGTGCATAGAGGCGTTTGCGTGTATAGTATCGGGTGAAGGGGTGGCATGTGTGGAGTAAGCATGCACACGTGTGTGCTGTGTGTGGGGTTTCTACCTGCTCCTCCCCTGAGCCTGCTCCTGGGCCCTGCTGTCCTGGCAGCTTTACAGTTGGGTGTGTCTTTGATTCCGGAAGATTCTGGAACCCGATTCTGAAGCTGTGATCGCAAACTTGCAGCCCTGGGGGACGCTGGCCCGTGGAGCCGGCACGAGGATCTCTGTGCTGGCCTCTCCCTGGGCTGGGCTCCTCTGTCCACAGCAGAGCGTGTCCGATGATTGAGCTGTGCGGGTCTGTGGCTCCCCAGCCTCGAGTCAGCCCTCGGTTCTGGTCCCGCCTCTGTTTTTCTTGCTGAGGGGCTCCGGGAAGTGGTGCCTGGGATGACGTTTTCACCCTGGGGTTGCTTCGCCTGCTGCCCAGGTGCTGGCTGCCTGAGCCCTGCTGCCGTCCTGGGTGGACGGGGCTGGCGCGGGGACATCCCTGAGCACCTGCGGGAAGGCAGGTTTAGGAAGTGCCAGAGGTGAGGGGCTTCCTCCCAGGCTTGATTTTCTGGAAAGTTCTGGGCCTCCTATTTTTCCCTAAGGGAAGTTAGAAACTGAGTTTCTCTTTAGGGGAACGTCTTTGCAGCGTCTGTTGTTAGAATGTTCTCCAGGTGTGGAATACCCGGGGCCGTGTGTGTTTGGGAACCTCCGTGTCCTGAGCGAATTCAGTAGGGGATGGAGAGAGGCCTCCCTCCTGTCAGCTTGGCCTCTGTTTCCAGCTTGTGAGTTGTGAGGGTTGGCGGCTGCTGGCATCCCAGGGAGAGTCAAACACTGGGTGGCGTGGGATGGGAACGTTCGCTCTGACAAGGTCAGTGGGAAAGCGTCTAAGCAAACGTCGCTGTTCTCCGGGCTCCTCGGGGTCGAGCTTGTTTGGTGGTGGTCAGGGAAAGCTACCCTTGTTCCTGTTCCTCACCATCTGAATGGTGTCCAGGGCTTGTTCCGCCGGAGAGGTGATGCGCGTAGAATGGGGGTCAGGTCGCAGGCTCCGAGGTTGTTTGGAATCTGTCAACGGACTTCCTAAACACACAGGTGCTTGGTAAAGAGATGTTCCTGATTGGCTAAAACATCTCAACAGGACGTGATAGCTGGTGGTGGTTTCAAGACTACCACAATTTTCCTGTTCCTTTTTCAATGCCTGTTGGATAGGGGAGGATTGGCATACTTTTCTTTTCCTGTCTGCGTACTTGACACTTTGTTTATTTGTGTGCTTATGTGGGTGTGCAGTTGACAGGATTTCGAAGCGGTCTCAGCCCTGGGGAGGCTTCAGGGCAGCCTCCGTCAGCGCTGAAGGGAGGCAGGGATTTGGGGGCTACCTCCTCCACAGGACGGACACCAAGGGCCAGAGGTCAGCAATCTCAGTGAGGTCACACAGACGGGCACACCCAGCACCCTGGCCCCTGTGCCTCTCCTTCACGTTTGTCTCTGCTCCAAGCTGCTCTCCTGGGTCATCACGGGCGATCTCTAGGCGCGTGCTTGGTTCTTGCAGAAGTGGTGTCTGGCTGTGGTCAGTGTGGGCTCTCAGGACTTCCATGTTTTTGGCTCCCATCAATATTGGGCAGTGTGGTGTATGTTTGTTTTGGAGTGGTAGATCCGGGTGGATTTTGGCTTTGCCAACTCATTTAATACCTGTTTCTCCTGTTTCTGTATCGGGTGTTCTCTGGTTAGAAGGGGGATGACGGTGTGGTGGAACGGCTTCTGGCTGTTGAGCCCCTGCTGAGAGCTGTTTGGCGTGCACAGCTCCGTTTCGGCACAATCTCATGAGCAGCCCTGGGCAGTGCAGAAAGCGAGGCCCAGGTGAGGCTGTCGGACACAGGAGGGCCCTGACCTGTGTGCTTTCAGCCTCTGAGCCGCCCCTCTCCTGACTGCTTACCAAGCTGTATCGATACTGAAATCTGAGCATTGAAAAGTCACCAGGGGAATGCCGTTTCCGGGGATCTTACTGTGAACCTTCTGTTAAAGGTTGGATGTCGAATAATGAATTGCCTTTGAATGCAGGTACCAAACGGGCTCCCTGGGATAACTCATATCCATAGAAACGTTTTAAAATAATGTTCCCAACTAGCTATCCTTTACATGCTTTCTACTCAGAGGTGCTCTGCTCTCCTGTGCGCTTTAGTGATATGCCGTGTTTGCTTTGCATGCACTTGGGTTTTCAGAAGAAAACCGTGTTTGCAGGTACACTTGGAGCACGACATTCTTCTTCCTATTAGTGTAGATGCTCCATGAGAGGAGATAATGCTCATGCATTTCTGTGTGTTTTGTGGGGAATAAAAGTAGCCGCCGGCTCTAGCAAACCTAGAAGATGCCCAAAAGGTGATACACGTGAAAATATGCGGCCACTGCCATAAACCGCCTTGTATTATGTGTGGCAAAGTGCTGTGTGTGCGCTGTCTATGGAGAAAATGAGTCTTCCCTATTTTCCCAAGAGGTAACACTTGAATAGACTTCAGAAGTTGTCTTATCTGCAAACGGTACCCTCCTTCCATTGTTTTGAGACGTTGTCATAGGAACTCACACATGTCATTGTTTTCTCAGTTAGAACCTCCAGGGTTTGTCATAGTCCCTGTGTGTCATCACAGCGTCTGGTTCCACTTGATTTAAAGCAGGAAGAGGCCAGCCACGTGGCCTCGCTGGTGCTTCCCAAGCACAGGGTCTCATGAGGGCGTGAGCACTTGGTTGGGAGACGTGCTGTTCTTCCTGATAGAAACCCTGTGGTGCCGTTCGCTAGTCTCCTGCGGCGTTTCTTCCACCCTACATGCACCCAGTTTCTGTTGGTTTTTAGTTTATTTATATTTTCCGAGACAGGGTCTTGCTCTGTCACCCAGGCTGGCATGCGGTGGCGTGATCCCTGGCTCAGGCGATCCTCCCCCCTCAGTCACCCGAGCAGCTGGGACCTGGGGCGCGCACCAGCATGCCTGGCTAATTTTTCTTTTCTTTGTTGCAGGGATGGGGGGGTCTTGTTGTGTTGCCCAGGTGTGGCTCTGTTTTCTGGTGAGTGTACAGTGGGTTTTTATGGGGAACCTCTGTATTTGGGTCGGGGGTGTGGCATCCTGGTCAGGAAATGGCCCTCAGGCTTCCTTCCTGCCCAGCCAGGGTCACGAGTAGTGTCTCCACCTGGGCTGGTGTGTGTGTGCTGGCCAGTAGGGCTTAGTCCTGGACTGCAGACTGGTGCTGGTCCATGGTCTGTTAGGGACCGGGGTCATAGCCGGAGGTGAGTGGCGGGCGAAGTGAGCATGACCGCCTGAGCTCTGCCTCCTCTTGGATCAGCGGCAGCATTTAGATTCTCCTAGGCGCTGGGACCCTATTGTAAACGGCATGTGAAGGGATCTCGGAGGTGCTCCTTATGAGGATCCAATGCCTGACCTGAGGTGGAACAGTTGCATTTCAAAACCACCCCTCAGAAAAATTGTCTTCCGCGATACCCATCCCTGGTGCCGAGAAGGCTGGGGTCCTTAACCATCTGGAGGGATGTACCGTGTCAGACTCACTGTGGTCGACGGGCTGTAGGCCAGGTTTCGTGAGGTCACGTGTCGGCTTGTAGGACTTTCTCTGGCAGAGGTGCGAGTGACTTCTGTTCACTGTGAGAGGCTCATCTCAGGGGCTTCATGGCCTGGGGGATGGCAGCCTGTTTGAACTGATCGAGCAATCTCACGCTACCCTTATTTTCTGAAACACCCGTGAGTGACTTTTTCACACGTTCTTTGAAGCGGCGTCATGCCCGTGCTCCTTGGTAATGAGCGAATGCTTTTGTTGACCCCTCATCCCCTTTCCTTGGGGTGTGTTCCGGACTCGGTTCTCACGCGTTCTGCTTCTACGGGAATCTCTGAAGCTGCTGAGTGTAGAAAGCACTGAGGAGGCTGTGCTCCCACCCCCGTGAGCCTTCCAGGCATCGTCCTCTCCCCTCAGCGAGGCGACGTCCATGGCACACCGAGGAGGCTGTGCTCCTGTCCCCCGTAAGCCTTCCAGGCGTCCTCCTCTCCCCTCCAGGGGGACAGGAGGAACCTTTCAAACCCTTCTTAAACTTGTTTCCATGTCTTTGTTTTAACAGATTTCTTTGCATCTTCTCCCTTATCCAGAAGTGAGGGTGTGAACGCTGAGTTATTCCCAGGAGTCAAGAAACCACACACGGCCCAAAGTGACATTTGTTTCCCCGAAATGATTTGTGTGTGTTCACCTTAAAATGCAGCTCAGTAAAACAGGTGTGTGTTTTGAGGAATGACTTGAAATTACCCTGGTAAAGATGTGACAGTTCCATTTCATCCAGTCTGTGCAGGTGTCCACAACCCCCTTCAGTGGTTGCGTGTGAGTTTATGTGACTTGGGGTTTTTTATTTATTTATTCATTTTTTATTTTTTTTGAAGAAAGAAAATCTTGTTGCTGGGGACTTCAGAGGGTGTGCTGGGATTGTGTGGGGCGGACATCGGGGGCTTCAGTGTGTGGCCTCCTTGAAAAGACGTTCAAATTCAGGCTGAGCGTCCCTACTCCAAAATGCTCTGAAACCTGAAACATTCCGAGCTCTCCCTCATATGACACTCGCAGGAAATGCTCTTCGGAGCACTTTGGATTTCAGGCTGGGGATGCTCAACCAGAAAGCGAAATACTGCAAGAGCCTTCTTGCCCCAGGAGCTTGGATGAGGACATGTGGCCTGTGCCGGGCATCCGTGGCGTGCGAGGCAGCCTGGACTCGCTGGACTGGTTTTTGTAGGAGTCACAGAAGGGAAGGAGAGGGTCAAAGTGGCCACGCCTGGCTCCTGAGATAGGGCGGAGCAGAGGGAGGTGGGCGCGGAGGGCAGCAGCGGAGTCCCCAGCGTCCGGGGCTCCTGTCCCTGGTGGAGTTGAGAGCCTCCTCTAGTTGTGGCCTCTGCCCTGTCAGCAGCCACTGAGGCCTGGAGGGAGCTGGGGGCTGAGGGGGAGGAGGAAGGGACAGGCCTGCTTCTGGAGAGGGCTGGCGTCAACCTGTGCTAGCCTCGTGTGCTACTCCTGCGTCCGGGGTGCACGGCCGTGCCTCGTGCCTCGTGCCTCGTGGCGCAGCGGTTCCCGGGGTGCGCAGCACTCTTGTCTTGCAGTAACGGCTTTGTCTCCAACCCTTGGAGGCAAGTTACCTTTTCCCCCTCCCCCCTCCCCCACCCCCCCCAGTGAAAAGAGGTAGAGAATCTTACAGAAATGCATTTGCTGGAATGTCTCTTTTCCGATAAATCTGAAAGTATCTCCTAGTGAGTCTCGTGTGTAGAGTAAGGACAGTTCATGCATATCTTAAAGCAGGTACATCTAGTAACGCAGAGCATCCCGGTGCTAGGATGGAGTTTCCCACTAACTCTGGGAGTGGAATCTGTAGAGCCTCGGGTGCTTGCACCATGAGGTTAGCGAGGGTGCAGGTGCACCCACAGCCCTGCCTGTGCCGCGTCCCTTCTGCTATAGAGCGTCTGCCGGGGCCTGCGTGGGTCGCCTGAGCGTTGCTGTTCCCTTTTTCACATGAGCCTTTTTATCGAATACTAGGATAAACTTGACCTCACATACTTGGTGGGGAGAGAGAGAAGTATATCTGGGACCTCTTTAATTCTATGTTGGAAAATAGATTTGGGCAAAATATTTCTGCATATGCGTGCTTGGTGGGCGTGGGGTTCCCTGCCGCACCCTGGGGCACGTTCGCACGCACATTGTGATTTAATCTTGGGTCTATGGCAACAAAACTGTAGAAGTTGGCTATGACTGACTTTCTCAGATCTAGAAACAAACATACAATTGGAATCATCATCTATTGGACTTCTTTGTAAAACCTGATTTGAGCTATCATTTTTGCTTGGTATGTTAACAGTTTCAAACTCAAATGTCACAAGGAGGAATTGTTACCATTTTGTTTTCGTATCAACATATTGCTTCGCCAAGTCTCTTCTCACTAATAGTTATCCTTCCTCTGAATGCGGCGTAATTGTTATAGAATTAAGAAAAAGGTTGGTTGGGCACGCTGGCTTATGCCTGTAATGTAATCGCAGCACTTTGTGAGGCCAAGGAGTTCAAGAGCAGCCTGGACAACAGAGCAAGACACCCCATCTCTCTCACAACAGAAAAATTAGCTGAGTATGGTGGTGCGTGCCTGTGGTCCCTGCTACTCTGGAGTCCGAGGTGGGAAGAACACTTAAGGCTACGGTGAGCTGTGATTGCTCCACTGTACTCCAGTCTTGGTGACAGAGCCAAGACCCTGTCTCAGAAAGGAAAATGTAAAAAAAAGACAAGAAAAAGAAAAATCCAGAAATGTCGTTTTCTTCTTTAATCATCCCAAAAGAGAAATCGGTTTTTTCTAAGCGTGTTAAAGGGTAACTGATAAGATTCTTTCCTTGCATTGTTTCTCCTTTTCAAATATTTCCAGTATTCTGTCCACATCGTCTCTCATCATCTCCGTTACAAAGGTGTCTTCGAGGTTAGTGGTGTTTCTGTGTTGCACCTTGGAGAACAGCCGGCATGAAACCTCTTACCACCACCGTGCGCATTGTAGTCCCAATTAAAATCCTCTCCAGAGACGCCTGTGCTGCTTATGAAAGCAGAACTTTGGTTGTGCTAACATGTGCATTCAGCTCATGGTTTTAAGTTTATATCTGAGAGGATGCTGTAGAATTCATTAATCATATGGGATCAGTAATGATGGCAGGTAATTCTGGCTGATGTCTTTTAGAGGGTATTTTTCACTTCAAGTTACAACTTCCTTCGGGATAGTCATTTTGGGATTCATTGAAATGTGTGCTTTATTTCACAGCTCAGATTTTCGTTAGACATTTCATAGCATAGGATTTTGAAAGCAGATCTGGCAAAATCTTTCTAGCGAAATGTCTGACGTCAGAAGGAACAGCACTCAGAATTACTGGTAACTGTGGTCCATTTTCAGGCTGATGATAGAAGTCACTTGAACGGTCAGGGCTGCTGTGTGAGGTGGATGATGGGGTTTTTGAACCCTGACCCTCCTGACACGCCAGCTCTGGCCCTGGCCTTCTCTCCTCTCCACTGGGAGGAGAGAAGGTGCCAGCATCCACCTCACAGGCCATCGTGAGAACCCGGGACTAAGGGTTTGTGTTCCTCTTGCAGGTGGCGCCGCAGATGTGGGGGCCTGACGATATATACACACTGCAGGCTGCCAGTGTCGGGGTAATCCAGTTTTCGTCAAAAGGTGGGATTTGCTTTGCTACCCTGCGGACCAGGTGCAGTGCTGCTGTTGCAGCAGGTGTGTGGATCCTCTTGGGTGGTCCTCAGGTGGACAAGGAGTCACCGATTCCGATTCCCAGGGTTAGATGTGAGCGGGGACCATGGACCTCATGTGTTCAGAGGGGAGAAGTGAAAAAGCTTCCCTTGTAATTCCAGGACCGTCTATCCCAGGAATGCCAAGCCCCACTGGCTTTCACCCGACGCTGTCGTAGGTGACGCCGCATGGAAATGAGGACCCGTGTGCCGCATACCTGAGCCAGTACCCGTCTCCCTCCAGGGCCGTGGCCGAGCCCTCCTGATTTCGCTGGGTTGCCAGCCTGGGGATCTGTAAGCCCAGCGACGCCTGCGGTCTCGGCCCCCCCTCCCCGTGGGGACAGGAGAGGTGGCTTCCGGGGGCTGGTGATGAATGCCTGAATGAAGCCGACTTGTGACTGCAGTTCTGTCTAAGGGCCTCCCCGGGTGTTAGATGTCAGTAAATGACACGTGTGTGTGTGTGGATCTCATGTGATGAGAGAAACAGTGGGGGAAACCAAAGCTTGTGGAGTCTGCAGGTGCTGGACTTGGGGATGTGTGCACCTGTGTACTTGGTGAGGGGCGTGAGGTCTGGAATGAGTGTGCACGTGTGTCACGTTTGTGCGTGTGTGGTGAGTGTATTTAGCAGGTGTGTGTGGAGTGAGCGTGTTCATGCGTGTGTCGTGTATGTTGGAGGGTGTGTGGAGTGTGTACACGCATCACATTTGGTGAGTGTATTTGAGGGTGTGTATGGAGTGCATAGAGGCGTTTGCGTGTATAGTATCGGGTGAAGGGGTGGCATGTGTGGAGTAAGCATGCACACGTGTGTGCTGTGTGTGGGGTTTCTACCTGCTCCTCCCCTGAGCCTGCTCCTGGGCCCTGCTGTCCTGGCAGCTTTACAGTTGGGTGTGTCTTTGATTCCGGAAGATTCTGGAACCCGATTCTGAAGCTGTGATCGCAAACTTGCAGCCCTGGGGGACGCTGGCCCGTGGAGCCGGCACGAGGATCTCTGTGCTGGCCTCTCCCTGGGCTGGGCTCCTCTGTCCACAGCAGAGCGTGTCCGATGATTGAGCTGTGCGGGTCTGTGGCTCCCCAGCCTCGAGTCAGCCCTCGGTTCTGGTCCCGCCTCTGTTTTTCTTGCTGAGGGGCTCCGGGAAGTGGTGCCTGGGATGACGTTTTCACCCTGGGGTTGCTTCGCCTGCTGCCCAGGTGCTGGCTGCCTGAGCCCTGCTGCCGTCCTGGGTGGACGGGGCTGGCGCGGGGACATCCCTGAGCACCTGCGGGAAGGCAGGTTTAGGAAGTGCCAGAGGTGAGGGGCTTCCTCCCAGGCTTGATTTTCTGGAAAGTTCTGGGCCTCCTATTTTTCCCTAAGGGAAGTTAGAAACTGAGTTTCTCTTTAGGGGAACGTCTTTGCAGCGTCTGTTGTTAGAATGTTCTCCAGGTGTGGAATACCCGGGGCCGTGTGTGTTTGGGAACCTCCGTGTCCTGAGCGAATTCAGTAGGGGATGGAGAGAGGCCTCCCTCCTGTCAGCTTGGCCTCTGTTTCCAGCTTGTGAGTTGTGAGGGTTGGCGGCTGCTGGCATCCCAGGGAGAGTCAAACACTGGGTGGCGTGGGATGGGAACGTTCGCTCTGACAAGGTCAGTGGGAAAGCGTCTAAGCAAACGTCGCTGTTCTCCGGGCTCCTCGGGGTCGAGCTTGTTTGGTGGTGGTCAGGGAAAGCTACCCTTGTTCCTGTTCCTCACCATCTGAATGGTGTCCAGGGCTTGTTCCGCCGGAGAGGTGATGCGCGTAGAATGGGGGTCAGGTCGCAGGCTCCGAGGTTGTTTGGAATCTGTCAACGGACTTCCTAAACACACAGGTGCTTGGTAAAGAGATGTTCCTGATTGGCTAAAACATCTCAACAGGACGTGATAGCTGGTGGTGGTTTCAAGACTACCACAATTTTCCTGTTCCTTTTTCAATGCCTGTTGGATAGGGGAGGATTGGCATACTTTTCTTTTCCTGTCTGCGTACTTGACACTTTGTTTATTTGTGTGCTTATGTGGGTGTGCAGTTGACAGGATTTCGAAGCGGTCTCAGCCCTGGGGAGGCTTCAGGGCAGCCTCCGTCAGCGCTGAAGGGAGGCAGGGATTTGGGGGCTACCTCCTCCACAGGACGGACACCAAGGGCCAGAGGTCAGCAATCTCAGTGAGGTCACACAGACGGGCACACCCAGCACCCTGGCCCCTGTGCCTCTCCTTCACGTTTGTCTCTGCTCCAAGCTGCTCTCCTGGGTCATCACGGGCGATCTCTAGGCGCGTGCTTGGTTCTTGCAGAAGTGGTGTCTGGCTGTGGTCAGTGTGGGCTCTCAGGACTTCCATGTTTTTGGCTCCCATCAATATTGGGCAGTGTGGTGTATGTTTGTTTTGGAGTGGTAGATCCGGGTGGATTTTGGCTTTGCCAACTCATTTAATACCTGTTTCTCCTGTTTCTGTATCGGGTGTTCTCTGGTTAGAAGGGGGATGACGGTGTGGTGGAACGGCTTCTGGCTGTTGAGCCCCTGCTGAGAGCTGTTTGGCGTGCACAGCTCCGTTTCGGCACAATCTCATGAGCAGCCCTGGGCAGTGCAGAAAGCGAGGCCCAGGTGAGGCTGTCGGACACAGGAGGGCCCTGACCTGTGTGCTTTCAGCCTCTGAGCCGCCCCTCTCCTGACTGCTTACCAAGCTGTATCGATACTGAAATCTGAGCATTGAAAAGTCACCAGGGGAATGCCGTTTCCGGGGATCTTACTGTGAACCTTCTGTTAAAGGTTGGATGTCGAATAATGAATTGCCTTTGAATGCAGGTACCAAACGGGCTCCCTGGGATAACTCATTCCATAGAAACGTTTTAAAATAATGTTCCCAACTAGCTATCCTTTACATGCTTTCTACTCAGAGGTGCTCTGCTCTCCTGTGCGCTTTAGTGATATGCCGTGTTTGCTTTGCATGCACTTGGGTTTTCAGAAGAAAACCGTGTTTGCAGGTACACTTGGAGCACGACATTCTTCTTCCTATTAGTGTAGATGCTCCATGAGAGGAGATAATGCTCATGCATTTCTGTGTGTTTTGTGGGGAATAAAAGTAGCCGCCGGCTCTAGCAAACCTAGAAGATGCCCAAAAGGTGATACACGTGAAAATATGCGGCCACTGCCATAAACCGCCTTGTATTATGTGTGGCAAAGTGCTGTGTGTGCGCTGTCTATGGAGAAAATGAGTCTTCCCTATTTTCCCAAGAGGTAACACTTGAATAGACTTCAGAAGTTGTCTTATCTGCAAACGGTACCCTCCTTCCATTGTTTTGAGACGTTGTCATAGGAACTCACACATGTCATTGTTTTCTCAGTTAGAACCTCCAGGGTTTGTCATAGTCCCTGTGTGTCATCACAGCGTCTGGTTCCACTTGATTTAAAGCAGGAAGAGGCCAGCCACGTGGCCTCGCTGGTGCTTCCCAAGCACAGGGTCTCATGAGGGCGTGAGCACTTGGTTGGGAGACGTGCTGTTCTTCCTGATAGAAACCCTGTGGTGCCGTTCGCTAGTCTCCTGCGGCGTTTCTTCCACCCTACATGCACCCAGTTTCTGTTGGTTTTTAGTTTATTTATATTTTCCGAGACAGGGTCTTGCTCTGTCACCCAGGCTGGCATGCGGTGGCGTGATCCCTGGCTCAGGCGATCCTCCCCCCTCAGTCACCCGAGCAGCTGGGACCTGGGGCGCGCACCAGCATGCCTGGCTAATTTTTCTTTTCTTTGTTGCAGGGATGGGGGAGTCTTGTTGTGTTGCCCAGGTGTGGCTCTGTTTTCTGGTGAGTGTACAGTGGGTTTTTATGGGGAACCTCTGTATTTGGGTCGGGGGTGTGGCATCCTGGTCAGGAAATGGCCCTCAGGCTTCCTTCCTGCCCAGCCAGGGTCACGAGTAGTGTCTCCACCTGGGCTGGTGTGTGTGTGCTGGCCAGTAGGGCTTAGTCCTGGACTGCAGACTGGTGCTGGTCCATGGTCTGTTAGGGACCGGGGTCATAGCCGGAGGTGAGTGGCGGGCGAAGTGAGCATGACCGCCTGAGCTCTGCCTCCTCTTGGATCAGCGGCAGCATTTAGATTCTCCTAGGCGCTGGGACCCTATTGTAAACGGCATGTGAAGGGATCTCGGAGGTGCTCCTTATGAGGATCCAATGCCTGACCTGAGGTGGAACAGTTGCATTTCAAAACCACCCCTCAGAAAAATTGTCTTCCGCGATACCCATCCCTGGTGCCGAGAAGGCTGGGGTCCTTAACCATCTGGAGGGATGTACCGTGTCAGACTCACTGTGGTCGACGGGCTGTAGGCCAGGTTTCGTGAGGTCACGTGTCGGCTTGTAGGACTTTCTCTGGCAGAGGTGCGAGTGACTTCTGTTCACTGTGAGAGGCTCATCTCAGGGGCTTCATGGCCTGGGGGATGGCAGCCTGTTTGAACTGATCGAGCAATCTCACGCTACCCTTATTTTCTGAAACACCCGTGAGTGACTTTTTCACACGTTCTTTGAAGCGGCGTCATGCCCGTGCTCCTTGGTAATGAGCGAATGCTTTTGTTGACCCCTCATCCCCTTTCCTTGGGGTGTGTTCCGGACTCGGTTCTCACGCGTTCTGCTTCTACGGGAATCTCTGAAGCTGCTGAGTGTAGAAAGCACTGAGGAGGCTGTGCTCCCACCCCCGTGAGCCTTCCAGGCATCGTCCTCTCCCCTCAGCGAGGCGACGTCCATGGCACACCGAGGAGGCTGTGCTCCTGTCCCCCGTAAGCCTTCCAGGCGTCCTCCTCTCCCCTCCAGGGGGACAGGAGGAACCTTTCAAACCCTTCTTAAACTTGTTTCCATGTCTTTGTTTTAACAGATTTCTTTGCATCTTCTCCCTTATCCAGAAGTGAGGGTGTGAACGCTGAGTTATTCCCAGGAGTCAAGAAACCACACACGGCCCAAAGTGACATTTGTTTCCCCGAAATGATTTGTGTGTGTTCACCTTAAAATGCAGCTCAGTAAAACAGGTGTGTGTTTTGAGGAATGACTTGAAATTACCCTGGTAAAGATGTGACAGTTCCATTTCATCCAGTCTGTGCAGGTGTCCACAACCCCCTTCAGTGGTTGCGTGTGAGTTTATGTGACTTGGGGTTTTTTATTTATTTATTCATTTTTTATTTTTTTTTGAAGAAAGAAAATCTTGTTGCTGGGGACTTCAGAGGGTGTGCTGGGATTGTGTGGGGCGGACATCGGGGGCTTCAGTGTGTGGCCTCCTTGAAAAGACGTTCAAATTCAGGCTGAGCGTCCCTACTCCAAAATGCTCTGAAACCTGAAACATTCCGAGCTCTCCCTCATATGACACTCGCAGGAAATGCTCTTCGGGGCACTTTGGATTTCAGGCTGGGGATGCTCAACCAGAAAGCGAAATACTGCAAGAGCCTTCTTGCCCCAGGAGCTTGGATGAGGACATGTGGCCTGTGCCGGGCATCCGTGGCGTGCGAGGCAGCCTGGACTCGCTGGACTGGTTTTTGTAGGAGTCACAGAAGGGAAGGAGAGGGTCAAAGTGGCCACGCCTGGCTCCTGAGATAGGGCGGAGCAGAGGGAGGTGGGCGCGGAGGGCAGCAGCGGAGTCCCCAGCGTCCGGGGCTCCTGTCCCTGGTGGAGTTGAGAGCCTCCTCTAGTTGTGGCCTCTGCCCTGTCAGCAGCCACTGAGGCCTGGAGGGAGCTGGGGGCTGAGGGGGAGGAGGAAGGGACAGGCCTGCTTCTGGAGAGGGCTGGCGTCAACCTGTGCTAGCCTCGTGTGCTACTCCTGCGTCCGGGGTGCACGGCCGTGCCTCGTGCCTCGTGCCTCGTGGCGCAGCGGTTCCCGGGGTGCGCAGCACTCTTGTCTTGCAGTAACGGCTTTGTCTCCAACCCTTGGAGGCAAGTTACCTTTTCCCCCTCCCCCCTCCCCCACCCCCCCCAGTGAAAAGAGGTAGAGAATCTTACAGAAATGCATTTGCTGGAATGTCTCTTTTCCGATAAATCTGAAAGTATCTCCTAGTGAGTCTCGTGTGTAGAGTAAGGACAGTTCATGCATATCTTAAAGCAGGTACATCTAGCAACGCAGAGCATCCCGGTGCTAGGATGGAGTTTCCCACTAACTCTGGGAGTGGAATCTGTAGAGCCTCGGGTGCTTGCACCATGAGGTTAGCGAGGGTGCAGGTGCACCCACAGCCCTGCCTGTGCCGCGTCCCTTCTGCTATAGAGCGTCTGCCGGGGCCTGCGTGGGTCGCCTGAGCGTTGCTGTTCCCTTTTTCACATGAGCCTTTTTATCGAATACTAGGATAAACTTGACCTCACATACTTGGTGGGGAGAGAGAGAAGTATATCTGGGACCTCTTTAATTCTATGTTGGAAAATAGATTTGGGCAAAATATTTCTGCATATGCGTGCTTGGTGGGCGTGGGGTTCCCTGCCGCACCCTGGGGCACGTTCGCACGCACATTGTGATTTAATCTTGGGTCTATGGCAACAAAACTGTAGAAGTTGGCTATGACTGACTTTCTCAGATCTAGAAACAAACATACAATTGGAATCATCATCTATTGGACTTCTTTGTAAAACCTGATTTGAGCTATCATTTTTGCTTGGTATGTTAACAGTTTCAAACTCAAATGTCACAAGGAGGAATTGTTACCATTTTGTTTTCGTATCAACATATTGCTTCGCCAAGTCTCTTCTCACTAATAGTTATCCTTCCTCTGAATGCGGCGTAATTGTTATAGAATTAAGAAAAAGGTTGGTTGGGCACGCTGGCTTATGCCTGTAATGTAATCGCAGCACTTTGTGAGGCCAAGGAGTTCAAGAGCAGCCTGGACAACAGAGCAAGACACCCCATCTCTCTCACAACAGAAAAATTAGCTGAGTATGGTGGTGCGTGCCTGTGGTCCCTGCTACTCTGGAGTCCGAGGTGGGAAGAACACTTAAGGCTACGGTGAGCTGTGATTGCTCCACTGTACTCCAGTCTTGGTGACAGAGCCAAGACCCTGTCTCAGAAAGGAAAATGTAAAAAAAAGACAAGAAAAAGAAAAATCCAGAAATGTCGTTTTCTTCTTTAATCATCCCAAAAGAGAAATCGGTTTTTTCTAAGCGTGTTAAAGGGTAACTGATAAGATTCTTTCCTTGCATTGTTTCTCCTTTTCAAATATTTCCAGTATTCTGTCCACATCGTCTCTCATCATCTCCGTTACAAAGGTGTCTTCGAGGTTAGTGGTGTTTCTGTGTTGCACCTTGGAGAACAGCCGGCATGAAACCTCTTACCACCACCGTGCGCATTGTAGTCCCAATTAAAATCCTCTCCAGAGACGCCTGTGCTGCTTATGAAAGCAGAACTTTGGTTGTGCTAACATGTGCATTCAGCTCATGGTTTTAAGTTTATATCTGAGAGGATGCTGTAGAATTCATTAATCATATGGGATCAGTAATGATGGCAGGTAATTCTGGCTGATGTCTTTTAGAGGGTATTTTTCACTTCAAGTTACAACTTCCTTCGGGATAGTCATTTTGGGATTCATTGAAATGTGTGCTTTATTTCACAGCTCAGATTTTCGTTAGACATTTCATAGCATAGGATTTTGAAAGCAGATCTGGCAAAATCTTTCTAGCGAAATGTCTGACGTCAGAAGGAACAGCACTCAGAATTACTGGTAACTGTGGTCCATTTTCAGGCTGATGATAGAAGTCACTTGAACGGTCAGGGCTGCTGTGTGAGGTGGATGATGGGGTTTTTGAACCCTGACCCTCCTGACACGCCAGCTCTGGCCCTGGCCTTCTCTCCTCTCCACTGGGAGGAGAGAAGGTGCCAGCATCCACCTCACAGGCCATCGTGAGAACCCGGGACTAAGGGTTTGTGTTCCTCTTGCAGGTGGCGCCGCAGATGTGGGGGCCTGACGATATATACACACTGCAGGCTGCCAGTGTCGGGGTAATCCAGTTTTCGTCAAAAGGTGGGATTTGCTTTGCTACCCTGCGGACCAGGTGCAGTGCTGCTGTTGCAGCAGGTGTGTGGATCCTCTTGGGTGGTCCTCAGGTGGACAAGGAGTCACCGATTCCGATTCCCAGGGTTAGATGTGAGCGGGGACCATGGACCTCATGTGTTCAGAGGGGAGAAGTGAAAAAGCTTCCCTTGTAATTCCAGGACCGTCTATCCCAGGAATGCCAAGCCCCACTGGCTTTCACCCGACGCTGTCGTAGGTGACGCCGCATGGAAATGAGGACCCGTGTGCCGCATACCTGAGCCAGTACCCGTCTCCCTCCAGGGCCGTGGCCGAGCCCTCCTGATTTCGCTGGGTTGCCAGCCTGGGGATCTGTAAGCCCAGCGACGCCTGCGGTCTCGGCCCCCCCTCCCCGTGGGGACAGGAGAGGTGGCTTCCGGGGGCTGGTGATGAATGCCTGAATGAAGCCGACTTGTGACTGCAGTTCTGTCTAAGGGCCTCCCCGGGTGTTAGATGTCAGTAAATGACACGTGTGTGTGTGTGGATCTCATGTGATGAGAGAAACAGTGGGGGAAACCAAAGCTTGTGGAGTCTGCAGGTGCTGGACTTGGGGATGTGTGCACCTGTGTACTTGGTGAGGGGCGTGAGGTCTGGAATGAGTGTGCACGTGTGTCACGTTTGTGCGTGTGTGGTGAGTGTATTTAGCAGGTGTGTGTGGAGTGAGCGTGTTCATGCGTGTGTCGTGTATGTTGGAGGGTGTGTGGAGTGTGTACACGCATCACATTTGGTGAGTGTATTTGAGGGTGTGTATGGAGTGCATAGAGGCGTTTGCGTGTATAGTATCGGGTGAAGGGGTGGCATGTGTGGAGTAAGCATGCACACGTGTGTGCTGTGTGTGGGGTTTCTACCTGCTCCTCCCCTGAGCCTGCTCCTGGGCCCTGCTGTCCTGGCAGCTTTACAGTTGGGTGTGTCTTTGATTCCGGAAGATTCTGGAACCCGATTCTGAAGCTGTGATCGCAAACTTGCAGCCCTGGGGGACGCTGGCCCGTGGAGCCGGCACGAGGATCTCTGTGCTGGCCTCTCCCTGGGCTGGGCTCCTCTGTCCACAGCAGAGCGTGTCCGATGATTGAGCTGTGCGGGTCTGTGGCTCCCCAGCCTCGAGTCAGCCCTCGGTTCTGGTCCCGCCTCTGTTTTTCTTGCTGAGGGGCTCCGGGAAGTGGTGCCTGGGATGACGTTTTCACCCTGGGGTTGCTTCGCCTGCTGCCCAGGTGCTGGCTGCCTGAGCCCTGCTGCCGTCCTGGGTGGACGGGGCTGGCGCGGGGACATCCCTGAGCACCTGCGGGAAGGCAGGTTTAGGAAGTGCCAGAGGTGAGGGGCTTCCTCCCAGGCTTGATTTTCTGGAAAGTTCTGGGCCTCCTATTTTTCCCTAAGGGAAGTTAGAAACTGAGTTTCTCTTTAGGGGAACGTCTTTGCAGCGTCTGTTGTTAGAATGTTCTCCAGGTGTGGAATACCCGGGGCCGTGTGTGTTTGGGAACCTCCGTGTCCTGAGCGAATTCAGTAGGGGATGGAGAGAGGCCTCCCTCCTGTCAGCTTGGCCTCTGTTTCCAGCTTGTGAGTTGTGAGGGTTGGCGGCTGCTGGCATCCCAGGGAGAGTCAAACACTGGGTGGCGTGGGATGGGAACGTTCGCTCTGACAAGGTCAGTGGGAAAGCGTCTAAGCAAACGTCGCTGTTCTCCGGGCTCCTCGGGGTCGAGCTTGTTTGGTGGTGGTCAGGGAAAGCTACCCTTGTTCCTGTTCCTCACCATCTGAATGGTGTCCAGGGCTTGTTCCGCCGGAGAGGTGATGCGCGTAGAATGGGGGTCAGGTCGCAGGCTCCGAGGTTGTTTGGAATCTGTCAACGGACTTCCTAAACACACAGGTGCTTGGTAAAGAGATGTTCCTGATTGGCTAAAACATCTCAACAGGACGTGATAGCTGGTGGTGGTTTCAAGACTACCACAATTTTCCTGTTCCTTTTTCAATGCCTGTTGGATAGGGGAGGATTGGCATACTTTTCTTTTCCTGTCTGCGTACTTGACACTTTGTTTATTTGTGTGCTTATGTGGGTGTGCAGTTGACAGGATTTCGAAGCGGTCTCAGCCCTGGGGAGGCTTCAGGGCAGCCTCCGTCAGCGCTGAAGGGAGGCAGGGATTTGGGGGCTACCTCCTCCACAGGACGGACACCAAGGGCCAGAGGTCAGCAATCTCAGTGAGGTCACACAGACGGGCACACCCAGCACCCTGGCCCCTGTGCCTCTCCTTCACGTTTGTCTCTGCTCCAAGCTGCTCTCCTGGGTCATCACGGGCGATCTCTAGGCGCGTGCTTGGTTCTTGCAGAAGTGGTGTCTGGCTGTGGTCAGTGTGGGCTCTCAGGACTTCCATGTTTTTGGCTCCCATCAATATTGGGCAGTGTGGTGTATGTTTGTTTTGGAGTGGTAGATCCGGGTGGATTTTGGCTTTGCCAACTCATTTAATACCTGTTTCTCCTGTTTCTGTATCGGGTGTTCTCTGGTTAGAAGGGGGATGACGGTGTGGTGGAACGGCTTCTGGCTGTTGAGCCCCTGCTGAGAGCTGTTTGGCGTGCACAGCTCCGTTTCGGCACAATCTCATGAGCAGCCCTGGGCAGTGCAGAAAGCGAGGCCCAGGTGAGGCTGTCGGACACAGGAGGGCCCTGACCTGTGTGCTTTCAGCCTCTGAGCCGCCCCTCTCCTGACTGCTTACCAAGCTGTATCGATACTGAAATCTGAGCATTGAAAAGTCACCAGGGGAATGCCGTTTCCGGGGATCTTACTGTGAACCTTCTGTTAAAGGTTGGATGTCGAATAATGAATTGCCTTTGAATGCAGGTACCAAACGGGCTCCCTGGGATAACTCATTCCATAGAAACGTTTTAAAATAATGTTCCCAACTAGCTATCCTTTACATGCTTTCTACTCAGAGGTGCTCTGCTCTCCTGTGCGCTTTAGTGATATGCCGTGTTTGCTTTGCATGCACTTGGGTTTTCAGAAGAAAACCGTGTTTGCAGGTACACTTGGAGCACGACATTCTTCTTCCTATTAGTGTAGATGCTCCATGAGAGGAGATAATGCTCATGCATTTCTGTGTGTTTTGTGGGGAATAAAAGTAGCCGCCGGCTCTAGCAAACCTAGAAGATGCCCAAAAGGTGATACACGTGAAAATATGCGGCCACTGCCATAAACCGCCTTGTATTATGTGTGGCAAAGTGCTGTGTGTGCGCTGTCTATGGAGAAAATGAGTCTTCCCTATTTTCCCAAGAGGTAACACTTGAATAGACTTCAGAAGTTGTCTTATCTGCAAACGGTACCCTCCTTCCATTGTTTTGAGACGTTGTCATAGGAACTCACACATGTCATTGTTTTCTCAGTTAGAACCTCCAGGGTTTGTCATAGTCCCTGTGTGTCATCACAGCGTCTGGTTCCACTTGATTTAAAGCAGGAAGAGGCCAGCCACGTGGCCTCGCTGGTGCTTCCCAAGCACAGGGTCTCATGAGGGCGTGAGCACTTGGTTGGGAGACGTGCTGTTCTTCCTGATAGAAACCCTGTGGTGCCGTTCGCTAGTCTCCTGCGGCGTTTCTTCCACCCTACATGCACCCAGTTTCTGTTGGTTTTTAGTTTATTTATATTTTCCGAGACAGGGTCTTGCTCTGTCACCCAGGCTGGCATGCGGTGGCGTGATCCCTGGCTCAGGCGATCCTCCCCCCTCAGTCACCCGAGCAGCTGGGACCTGGGGCGCGCACCAGCATGCCTGGCTAATTTTTCTTTTCTTTGTTGCAGGGATGGGGGGGTCTTGTTGTGTTGCCCAGGTGTGGCTCTGTTTTCTGGTGAGTGTACAGTGGGTTTTTATGGGGAACCTCTGTATTTGGGTCGGGGGTGTGGCATCCTGGTCAGGAAATGGCCCGCAGGCTTCCTTCCTGCCCAGCCAGGGTCACGAGTAGTGTCTCCACCTGGGCTGGTGTGTGTGTGCTGGCCAGTAGGGCTTAGTCCTGGACTGCAGACTGGTGCTGGTCCATGGTCTGTTAGGGACCGGGGTCATAGCCGGAGGTGAGTGGCGGGCGAAGTGAGCATGACCGCCTGAGCTCTGCCTCCTCTTGGATCAGCGGCAGCATTTAGATTCTCCTAGGCGCTGGGACCCTATTGTAAACGGCATGTGAAGGGATCTCGGAGGTGCTCCTTATGAGGATCCAATGCCTGACCTGAGGTGGAACAGTTGCATTTCAAAACCACCCCTCAGAAAAATTGTCTTCCGCGATACCCATCCCTGGTGCCGAGAAGGCTGGGGTCCTTAACCATCTGGAGGGATGTACCGTGTCAGACTCACTGTGGTCGACGGGCTGTAGGCCAGGTTTCGTGAGGTCACGTGTCGGCTTGTAGGACTTTCTCTGGCAGAGGTGCGAGTGACTTCTGTTCACTGTGAGAGGCTCATCTCAGGGGCTTCATGGCCTGGGGGATGGCAGCCTGTTTGAACTGATCGAGCAATCTCACGCTACCCTTATTTTCTGAAACACCCGTGAGTGACTTTTTCACACGTTCTTTGAAGCGGCGTCATGCCCGTGCTCCTTGGTAATGAGCGAATGCTTTTGTTGACCCCTCATCCCCTTTCCTTGGGGTGTGTTCCGGACTCGGTTCTCACGCGTTCTGCTTCTACGGGAATCTCTGAAGCTGCTGAGTGTAGAAAGCACTGAGGAGGCTGTGCTCCCACCCCCGTGAGCCTTCCAGGCATCGTCCTCTCCCCTCAGCGAGGCGACGTCCATGGCACACCGAGGAGGCTGTGCTCCTGTCCCCCGTAAGCCTTCCAGGCGTCCTCCTCTCCCCTCCAGGGGGACAGGAGGAACCTTTCAAACCCTTCTTAAACTTGTTTCCATGTCTTTGTTTTAACAGATTTCTTTGCATCTTCTCCCTTATCCAGAAGTGAGGGTGTGAACGCTGAGTTATTCCCAGGAGTCAAGAAACCACACACGGCCCAAAGTGACATTTGTTTCCCCGAAATGATTTGTGTGTGTTCACCTTAAAATGCAGCTCAGTAAAACAGGTGTGTGTTTTGAGGAATGACTTGAAATTACCCTGGTAAAGATGTGACAGTTCCATTTCATCCAGTCTGTGCAGGTGTCCACAACCCCCTTCAGTGGTTGCGTGTGAGTTTATGTGACTTGGGGTTTTTTATTTATTTATTCATTTTTTATTTTTTTTTGAAGAAAGAAAATCTTGTTGCTGGGGACTTCAGAGGGTGTGCTGGGATTGTGTGGGGCGGACATCGGGGGCTTCAGTGTGTGGCCTCCTTGAAAAGACGTTCAAATTCAGGCTGAGCGTCCCTACTCCAAAATGCTCTGAAACCTGAAACATTCCGAGCTCTCCCTCATATGACACTCGCAGGAAATGCTCTTCGGGGCACTTTGGATTTCAGGCTGGGGATGCTCAACCAGAAAGCGAAATACTGCAAGAGCCTTCTTGCCCCAGGAGCTTGGATGAGGACATGTGGCCTGTGCCGGGCATCCGTGGCGTGCGAGGCAGCCTGGACTCGCTGGACTGGTTTTTGTAGGAGTCACAGAAGGGAAGGAGAGGGTCAAAGTGGCCACGCCTGGCTCCTGAGATAGGGCGGAGCAGAGGGAGGTGGGCGCGGAGGGCAGCAGCGGAGTCCCCAGCGTCCGGGGCTCCTGTCCCTGGTGGAGTTGAGAGCCTCCTCTAGTTGTGGCCTCTGCCCTGTCAGCAGCCACTGAGGCCTGGAGGGAGCTGGGGGCTGAGGGGGAGGAGGAAGGGACAGGCCTGCTTCTGGAGAGGGCTGGCGTCAACCTGTGCTAGCCTCGTGTGCTACTCCTGCGTCCGGGGTGCACGGCCGTGCCTCGTGCCTCGTGCCTCGTGGCGCAGCGGTTCCCGGGGTGCGCAGCACTCTTGTCTTGCAGTAACGGCTTTGTCTCCAACCCTTGGAGGCAAGTTACCTTTTCCCCCTCCCCCCTCCCCCACCCCCCCCAGTGAAAAGAGGTAGAGAATCTTACAGAAATGCATTTGCTGGAATGTCTCTTTTCCGATAAATCTGAAAGTATCTCCTAGTGAGTCTCGTGTGTAGAGTAAGGACAGTTCATGCATATCTTAAAGCAGGTACATCTAGCAACGCAGAGCATCCCGGTGCTAGGATGGAGTTTCCCACTAACTCTGGGAGTGGAATCTGTAGAGCCTCGGGTGCTTGCACCATGAGGTTAGCGAGGGTGCAGGTGCACCCACAGCCCTGCCTGTGCCGCGTCCCTTCTGCTATAGAGCGTCTGCCGGGGCCTGCGTGGGTCGCCTGAGCGTTGCTGTTCCCTTTTTCACATGAGCCTTTTTATCGAATACTAGGATAAACTTGACCTCACATACTTGGTGGGGAGAGAGAGAAGTATATCTGGGACCTCTTTAATTCTATGTTGGAAAATAGATTTGGGCAAAATATTTCTGCATATGCGTGCTTGGTGGGCGTGGGGTTCCCTGCCGCACCCTGGGGCACGTTCGCACGCACATTGTGATTTAATCTTGGGTCTATGGCAACAAAACTGTAGAAGTTGGCTATGACTGACTTTCTCAGATCTAGAAACAAACATACAATTGGAATCATCATCTATTGGACTTCTTTGTAAAACCTGATTTGAGCTATCATTTTTGCTTGGTATGTTAACAGTTTCAAACTCAAATGTCACAAGGAGGAATTGTTACCATTTTGTTTTCGTATCAACATATTGCTTCGCCAAGTCTCTTCTCACTAATAGTTATCCTTCCTCTGAATGCGGCGTAATTGTTATAGAATTAAGAAAAAGGTTGGTTGGGCACGCTGGCTTATGCCTGTAATGTAATCGCAGCACTTTGTGAGGCCAAGGAGTTCAAGAGCAGCCTGGACAACAGAGCAAGACACCCCATCTCTCTCACAACAGAAAAATTAGCTGAGTATGGTGGTGCGTGCCTGTGGTCCCTGCTACTCTGGAGTCCGAGGTGGGAAGAACACTTAAGGCTACGGTGAGCTGTGATTGCTCCACTGTACTCCAGTCTTGGTGACAGAGCCAAGACCCTGTCTCAGAAAGGAAAATGTAAAAAAAAGACAAGAAAAAGAAAAATCCAGAAATGTCGTTTTCTTCTTTAATCATCCCAAAAGAGAAATCGGTTTTTTCTAAGCGTGTTAAAGGGTAACTGATAAGATTCTTTCCTTGCATTGTTTCTCCTTTTCAAATATTTCCAGTATTCTGTCCACATCGTCTCTCATCATCTCCGTTACAAAGGTGTCTTCGAGGTTAGTGGTGTTTCTGTGTTGCACCTTGGAGAACAGCCGGCATGAAACCTCTTACCACCACCGTGCGCATTGTAGTCCCAATTAAAATCCTCTCCAGAGACGCCTGTGCTGCTTATGAAAGCAGAACTTTGGTTGTGCTAACATGTGCATTCAGCTCATGGTTTTAAGTTTATATCTGAGAGGATGCTGTAGAATTCATTAATCATATGGGATCAGTAATGATGGCAGGTAATTCTGGCTGATGTCTTTTAGAGGGTATTTTTCACTTCAAGTTACAACTTCCTTCGGGATAGTCATTTTGGGATTCATTGAAATGTGTGCTTTATTTCACAGCTCAGATTTTCGTTAGACATTTCATAGCATAGGATTTTGAAAGCAGATCTGGCAAAATCTTTCTA